>NC_054748.1:27260355-27322855 GCF_018143015.1 Lytechinus variegatus | reverse complement strand
CAAACAGGAGGTTTCGGGTAGAAGCCCCCCCCCCCCCCCATTTTTCACGATGCAGAAGGCGCGGCTAAACAAAAAAACAAGAAAGTGAGAGAACAGGAGAAAGAGCAATATAAAAGAGAAAGAAAAAGTTATAAACGCAAGATAAAATATGAAATATTTCGAAAACCTGTGCCACCGACCAAAACTTACAATGGGGCCCACTTAATTCTAACATTGATGCTGGAAAGAAGGGGAATTTTCTGGGGTAATTGTCCGGGGTAGTTGTCCGGGGGGGGGGGGGGTAATTGTCTGGGGGGGTGGCAATTGTCCGGGGGTGGTTGTCCGGGGGTAATTGTCCGTGGTAGTTGTCTTGGGGGGTAGTTGTCCAGGGGTAATTGTCTGGGGGTAGTTGTCGGGGGGGGTAATTGTCCGGGGGGGGTCATTGTCTGGGGGGTAATTGTCCTCGGGGGGTAATTGTCCTCAGGGGGTAATTGTCCGGGGGGGGTAGTTGTCTGGGGGTAATTGTCCTTGGGGGTAATTGTCCGGGGGTAGTTGTCCGGGGGTAATTGTCCTAGAACCACCACCACCACTACTTCTACAACAATAATGTAAAAGTGATGATAATGCAGATGCACTTGATTTACCCTATTTCTTTCTTTCTTTTCTCTCTCTTTTTCCCCCTTTTATCTTCGTTAGATGTAACATCATAATGAATATCTTTGAAGATGCCCACAAGGTGACCTTGTCAGGTGATACATGTGAGAAGTGCGATGCCTCCATCCTCAATGTCAATTTCAACAAGGTCAGTCTTATGTCATTAATTATTAAATAGGTGAGAGTGCCCTCTGGTAATATTAAAAGAGAGTACCGAGTCTGCAGGCACAGACCCTGATTGAAACTTTGATCAGCAAGTGTGTCTTCACGCAAAGACTAGCACATATAAAACTTTTGCTGTTTGCGAGAGGGCCTTCAGTACACAAGGCATGAGTAGGCTGCACATTCAGACCCTTAATCCGAGTGAAGGGTTTGCACAGCAGACTAGGGGGTTGGTTGATAATAATTTTAAGTATATGATCGTTGGTAGATTTTTAGGAAGTAACATTATATACATAAGTATTTCATGTTTAATTACTATGATATGGCCGGGGGGGGGGCATTTCACAAAGAATTAAGCTTGACTTTTAAGTTGTGCTTAGATGCTAATACGCAATGATATTTAACACACAATCATATAGTCTTGTGATCTTGATATGATTATTATATTGGTTTATCTGATGTGTTATATATCCCAAGCAACTCGGAATGGGATTGCAATTTATAATGATAATAATTTGGTACTTATATAGCGCATAATCAATTGAAATTGCTCTATGCGCTTTGTACAAATTGCTCTCCAATATTACAGTTACACTAAAACAAAAATAAATATGTTTTCAAATTTCAGAAGTACATGATCGAAGGTGAATTTGTAAACTATTCCATAATTTGGGACCGCAAAAAATCAAAACTAGCTCCCCCCTTTTGAAACAACTCTAGGAATGTGTAAAATTGTAGTGTCTTCACTAGAATGAAGTCTGTAATGTCACCATTCTCTGTCATGATTTCTATTGTACATTCCTCAAGGTCAACTTTGTCCTCAATCATGTGGCTTTCACCCCGTTCTTGCCCTTGACTGTCTTGTCTGCGGCCTTGGCATTTAGTGTCTAAATTCCTTGGCCTTGAACTTTCTGTGCAACATGGCTTTCTGCCATGCTGCACAACACTTGATTTTCCAATAATCACTTCTTAAATTGATTTCTCAAATATCTATTTTATAATATTTACATGTATTTATTTATTTCATTATCCCTCAGGTCACATTTTTTTTCAGATTTAGTATGCAATCTTATTCCATACCTTGACTGTCTAGTCCATACACATGCATGGCCTTGAAGGCCTGAAGTCCTTGGCCCTGGACTTTCTGGCGTGTCACACAACACTTGATTTTCTAATATTGTTTTATCTTTATCTCCCACAGAATAAAACCCCTCTGGAGGGTGGTGAGACCAACCACAAAGGCTGCATCTTCTGCGACCCGATCTTGACCCCTCTCACCGAGGCCCAGCATGCCAAGTTCCGTCGGCGACGAGGCGGAGGAGGGGGTACGGTCGGTGGTGGGAGGGGGCGTGGCAGGGGGAGGGGCAGGGGAAGGGGCAGAGGGGGAAGGGGCAGGGGGAAACCCAAAGATAAGATGTCACAGCTGGCTGCTTATTTTGTCTAGATGGGTGAGATGTCAAATGTCTATGACCTGGGGGCTCGTTGCAGGAAGAGTTTCATTTAAACCCAACTCAAACAATGAAGTGGATGTCCCAAATGCACGCATTTTCTTTGTTGAGAATCAAGTTGTCTTTGATTATTGGAGCGCAAATTCTTTTTGCAAAGGGCCCCTGTTCATCTTGTAATTGCCCATTTGGTTCTTCCTAATTATGTTTAAATGTGTGTTGATCCTGTAACACTCATCCTATGGTTTATTAAGCAATTGAGACTTCTGACTGTTTGTGAAACTGCCCCCTCTATGCATAGATTAGAATGAAATGTCTCTTATTTTCATGTATGTCTTTGAATTGACCTCTCCTACAACAATTATTTCAAAGGAAATGGCCGCAACTGTAAAAGTTACAGATTCAGTGAACTTCAACCAAATTCTGACAGGATAAGAGTTTAGCTGCTCTCTCATAGGTCTTCATCTTTTTGCAAACAATAAAATTTTGAATACCGATTGGCATGATATAAGCAGAGCAATAGTTTTTACTATTCTCCTGCTAACAAGAAAAATGGTAGATATAACAAGTATTGACTGCTCTTTTCTTTTATTTGGCAATAGTAAAAAAGACTTATAACTTATCACCCCTTGAGAATATAAACCAACTGTTTTCCCTTTACCTTTGGTCTCGGGGGGGGGGGGGGGGGTGGGGGAATGATAAACCTATACTATAGTCTAAAGATCACTTGAGGTGAACGTTTTTTTGCTATTGACCTCATGAGGAGTCAATAATATTGTATGCAGTTTGCAGCTATCTTATAGGGGGGGAGCAAAGTTTCTGCATTAAATATATTTTCAAGCATATTATCGCTATAAACTTGTGTTGCAACAAACCATTTTATGAAATTTTATTGGGGGAATTTTCATAAGCCAGCATATGAGAGAGCAGCTTGCACATAATGTATCATCTAAAAAAAGATATTTTAATAGAGCTATTATCTTACAATGAATTTTTGTCAAACTTATCAATACGTACGTCGGTTTTCTCCAATTTGACGTCAAAGTGGATTTCCATTTGAGAATAGACACTTTCACGTTCAAGTTAAATATACTTAGAGATCTCATTGGTCATTAGATACTTATTTTAGATACATGTACAGATGAGGCTTTTCATATGGTATTCTATTATATTTAGTTTTTTAATCTGGGAAAGATTTGTAATCCTATCGTTATGATAGAAAACATGTTTCTGACGTAACCTTGTTATTCTGTTGTTCAGTCGAAAAACATGATCATTCTGCTCTCAAATGAATTGTTGATAGTACTGGATTCTTTGCCAACATTGATTCTCAACTCTGCTTAAGCTTAGACCGGTTCCTCTCAACCTTCTTTTGACTCGAGAACCACTTCGACTCTCAGGTGTTTTTTTTTTCTGAAGGCCCACTTTTCAAAATTGTAAGAAAACGTCCATTTTGGTGAAAAAAATGTTTTGTGAAATTTGAACACAAAGCTCTGAAGTACATTCAAAGCAAACAGTTTGAGAATTAATCTGCCTTTGCAAATGTCCGGTAAATGGCCAACAGTTAACTACATACACAGTCAATATGCATGCACACGAGGTTCACATTGAAGTTAGTTCGAAACAATCATAATGTGCATGTGAATGCTTTCCAACATACATGATACCTAAGCTTAAAGGTAAATGCTAGTTTTGGTAACGATATCAAAATGAGTTCGTACAGAATCCAATGAAATGACCACCAAAGTGTCTGTTTGTATGAATAAAACGCATGTGCCAAAGGATTCTGGAAGAAATTGTGTAATTGCTGAGAAATAAGCACAGGATTCGGGTAGGGCGTCAGGCCCGACGCTCTAAGCAATAATTATACATTGTCCCACGTGCGCTTATCTGTGTTGGGGATCATCGGTGTGAACATTTTTCAGCGTAGATTTCAAGATTTCACAAAGTTCAGTTAATGTAACTGTACCAGATCTAGATCCTCGATGATATACTGACAATTAAGCCTTGTTTTACAGACTTTCTCATGAAATCAGTGTTTACTGCAACTACTGGAATTTCTCTTTAAGTTTTGTTTGACTCACGTAGGCCGATCAGACATAACATATTCGAACAGATCTTTGAAATATACCATAGTTTTTCCATTATTTTTTTCTCCCTCTGGAGCTTCTGGTGGCCCGCGTGAGAGAGTTTTGCGGCCCATCATGGGCCGCGAGGTTGAGAAGCACTGGCTTAGACCCTGGTCTTAGTCTGGGCTATGTTTGTGGAAAGGTATAAGTGTCATACATTTCACCTAACTGTAGCTTCTTGTGAATTTAACAGGATCTTACCCAAACTCTAATGCTGACAAAAAAAAAATCTATATATCATTTCAATATGGTTTGAGTTTAATATGTGGAGGCATTTTTATAAAACATCTGGGGCCTGTAACACAAAGCTTACAAATGTAGAGCTGTTTTGTTATCATTGTTTGCTTTGACTACAATGTACAATTAATCGTAACAATCGACTGTACAATTAATTGCTAAGCTTTGTGTTAATGGGACCCGGCTTATGGAGATTTAAATCCCAATTGGATACCATTGGCATAGTTCAACCTCAACTTTAGACCTTGTTTTAAGTTGAACTAGAGTCAGAATAATGGCCCTTGAAACCTAACCTCAACTACTTCAGGCTATTGTAAATGATACAGCAGGCATGCAATTGCTAATCTGAGAAGTCCTAGCAAAAATAATAAATTTAATGAATTTGGGCTGAAATAAACCCTCTCTTTGATTTTGTCACAGAATTATGTTTCAAAGCAATTTTGTATTTAAGGTGCAGGTATGCAGTTACCTAGCTCGCCGGGGGAAGTTTCACGAAGATTTCAATGTGACTGAAAGTCATGCGAAGTGCGGACACATACATGATTATTTAACATAAAATCTTATTGATTAATACGCATTAGTGTGCGTTCTCTGGTGATGATTTGACCAATGTGGTGCTGCCTTTCATTTGGCACACAACTGGACATTTTAGTGCGACCCTAAGTCTGTTTGTGGGGGTGGCCCCCCCCCCCTCCCAAGTCATGGGCTAGTTAGGGTTGAGCTCATGAAACAACCTTCAAAACTAAAATAACTATCCAAATGGGCCCTTTTGGCATGTGTATAATTCCTACTATTGAATGACAATTATTTGGAACAGGTGAATAAAGTATACATATTTCTCGCTAGTGAGGGGTTTTTTTTAATCTACTGTATTTTCACAAGTTGAGGGTGTAAACAGAATTATGATTGTAAATTATAATCTATGACAATAAATGGTATTCAGAATGCCATGATGATAAAAAAACACCTATTTGCTAATTTGTATTAGTTTTGAATGTTCACTGAGTGTTAATAGTAATGAGGTGAAGAATGCAATATTGAATGTTAAAGGGGAAGTTCACCCTGTCAAAAAAAAAGTTAATTGTAAAAATGATAGAAAAAATGATTTACAATATGCCATAGGTTTGAGAAAAATCCATCACAGAATAAAAAAGTTATTAGGATTTTGATTATTTGATTTATGACGTCATATGCGAGCAGCTTTCCTCCATTCCGTAGGGTAAAAAAAATAATGAAATATCATTTTTTTAAGAAAATTGAGAATGGCTCTAAATGTTATCTTCAGTATATCAACAGACACATCATTTCACACCCGTTTCTTAACAGATAACAAAAATAAGTCATCACAAACAATAAAAAAATTGGAATGTATGCATTTTGTATTACATAACATATGGGCAGCTGCTTGTTTATGACGTCACAAATCAAAACTTGAAATTCTAATAGCTTTTTTAATCTTTAACGGTTTTCCTCAAACCTTCACCAATATTTTGTATTATGAATTCTGCTAGTTTTACTACAAACTTTTCTTCATGGTAAACTTTCCCTTTCATATAATGCTACAGTTTTACCAAACATGCCTTTTCTACTTTTCGCCCCTTACGTGGGTCATGGGTTCGAATCCTAGCCATGGCGTGTTTTCCTTCAGGAAAAAAATTATTCACACTGTGCTGCACTCGACCCAGGTGAGGTAATTGGGTACCCGGCAAGATTAATTCCTTGAATGCTTGAGCGCCTAGGCAGCCCAGCTAAAGCCGGGGTAATAATAGCAGGGCCCGCTGGGAGAACAGTTTTCGGAACTGAAGTGGCTGCCCTGGGTAAATATACCGCTATTATTATTATATTATTATTACGTACGTCAAGTTTGGCCCTCTCAATTTTTTTTAGCTCATTAGATCACATGCCTTGATTAAAACGGGGCCATTCTGAAAGAAAATGACATAAATAGCGGATCAGGGAGAAAAGGGAGAATGATGTATGATATTGATTTATGAGTTTACCGCCACAAGCAGGTGTGAGTAATGAAAACGCTAAATGTGTACCACAATAATTTTATTGATCTAGCAAAAGAAGTAGGGATTATTAAAAAGCCGGCATCTGAACGACAAATGATCAATCAATATAAATAATACAATTTCCGAAACACTCCATTTTCAACTAAAAAATAAAATAAAATTCACCTGCATGCCAGGGTGGCGTTTCATAAAGCTGTTCGTAAGTTAACATGGTTAAGGCGACTTAAACGACTGGTGATCCTTTCTTGTGGTAAATGGTATATTAATTGGCGATGGTTAAGCGCGTAAGAAAGGATCACCAGTCGTTCTTAACGTCGCTCTTAACCATGTTAACTTACGAACAGCAATATGAAACACCCACCTGGTGGCCTAATATTGTGTAAATGCCACTGTGGGAATATATATATAGGCCTATATTGTAAACGGGGAAAAAGTCACTTTTGGAAAAATAATTAAAGCATGATTGGGCGATTCCACTCCAGAAAAATCTGCCATTTTCACATTTTGCAACCTGCTGTCCAAACAAACGAGTCACTTTAATTTGCTTTGTGGTAATAATAAAGTGCTACTGGGTAGACATGTGAACAAAATATTGTTGTCCATGGATGAATTAGAGGCGAAAATGTTGCGTGTCGTATACGGGACATTTCTGAGTCCCTTATACGATGCACAGCATTTTTACCTTACTTTATCTTTATTTACTTAATCACTTGACAAAAAAGAACATTATAACCAAAGTCTGCTACTGGACATTAATTGCGATTCTTGTGAAACAAATTAATAGCCACTTGACCATTGCTCGTGATGTTATGAATCATTTGTAATGATCTATAATTATAATAGACCAGTTCGTAGTTACTTCATGGGCAATTTTGGTCAAATGACCTTTCATTTCTTTCATCATGATAAGCAGATTTCAAAGCAAGATATTACGTAAGCTTGCCTTACATAGCAGGATGAAGAAATTGAATAGACCAGGTGACTAGAATAGCACACCAATGAACACTTAATGAAGGTATTTGTTGCATTCCTACTTTGAAAGCATATCTTAGCATGTTGCACAATGTACTTGACAAACTGTGAAATACCAGTCGTTCGTGGAAGCATTGTTGTTTTTTGTGGATGTAAATGAAAACGACAATTCAAAAGAATATATGAATAATCAAGACATCAAAGTTGGTGCTTATCTCATTAGATTTTAAAGCACCATGTCACTTTAGTACAAATGACCTTCTTATGATCATGCGTAGAATCTTTTGATCATGCGCAGAAAGGAACTACGAACTGGCTTATTATGTTGATAAACACAAGAGGACAACAGCATCAACAACAACAACAACAACATTAAAACAACATTTTATTCCAAAGTTTATTAATAGAGAACAAGAGTGGTTATGGCCATTCATTTTTATTGGCCTCCGCAGCCAATATCCTAACCAGTCACATTATGGAAGAGTTATGGGTAATACGGTAAAAGCATCATTTGGGGAACGATTGTCTTCAATTCAGCTGTTCGGAGCATACTGGCGTGATGGGTTGAAATACGAAATGAAATACCCCGGTCATCGGCAGTCATCACAAAAAATGGGCCACGATCGCAACTTTTGAGTAATAATGATGACATGTTTTTATGAAGCTTAAACGCACAGAGAATTCATGAATGATTTTATCATTTTGGAGATTTTATGAATGCGGAGTGGATTTGAGCGCGGGGCGATCTCTTTGCCTCTGCAATGACGTATGAATAACGATTTGGTATTTTCCGTATTCATGAAGGTTGCTTCTATAATTATGTTCACTTAACATTGATTCAGTGTCAATTTTAAAGTTGGAATTAAAGGCTAGGAACGATAAGGCAGTTTTCAAAGTTCAATGAGAAAAAAGGTTTCCGTATATCATCTATAAGAAAACTTCAATGCAAACGATGAATTTATGCGTTAAGAATATTCCGTGGTGCTGATTCATCCCAAGCGCGGGTAATTGACATCATGATTTACCTTTTGTTTGAAATGCGGAAATGGATTCCATTAAAAGACTATCTCTTACTTTGTTTTGTCATGAGAATCATAACAACAATATGAAATAACATACCTTCCGCTCTAAAATGTTGAAATGTTAAAGGAATCGAAATGATAATTGGACAATCGCCGGTACCAGGAGAAATTATACAATACCTTTACTTTTTGATATATACGTCTGCCAATTGGGTGAGTTGATTTATGGGGCCATATTTTGTGCATTGTAAACGATGATATTAAGTTCATTGATCTTCGAAGTTGAATGTACAAAAAAAAAATCCATTGCAAATTATTGAGTTTCATAAATGCATGTTAATTCATTGTAGTCAATAGATAAAATTATTCAAGTTTACTTCATATTGTAACAGTGAAGAAAGTGGTCGACGGGGGTGGTCGATGGAAGCCAGTTGAAGGCAAAAAATTCGACGTCTTGAAGTATACAAAACTTTATTTTTGATAGATTTGACTCAATAATCAGAAAATGATATTTCATCGCTTTTCTTGCCTTTTATTTCTGTTTCTCCTTATTGTCTTTGTCGTTAAAGTTTTTGGGGCCATGGCGGGGCCACGGCCCAAAACACCCCCAATAAATGTATGTCAGTGACAGCGCAATCAGCGGACATTCCAATGGTGCTAGGTAAAACTGACCCCGGCTCTTCGTGTGCTTGCGACATAATGACAAGACCTTTATCTGCGAATATCGCTTATGAAAACTAGTAATGGTTTTGTCCAAAATATATTAATTATATACTTTTTCATTGGTCTTTTATCATTAAGTTATTCAATTTCTCTTTGTGCTTTGTTAATTTTTTTTTCAATTTATTTGGTTTTATGCCAATAAATTATTTACTTTCTTCCTGTGTTCTTGGCCTGTTGTTTAGAATGCAAACAGGTAATATTTTTCCTGGAACGATTGCAAACAGCTTGGACAACTTGTACACGATCGCCCTGGGTACAATCGATCGTAATCGTATACTTTACGTGACCAGTCTTCATTTTTTGTCAAAAACATTTGTCCTTAAATATTGACCAGTATATATACAAACGACAAGTATTGCTTTTGAGTATAATGACGACATTCACCATCATTGGGTACGCTGTTTTGGGTTATTTCCCCCCCCCTTCTTTTATTATTTGAATATTTTATCGACAACGCTGTTTATAGTATCATGATTATTATATAAAAAAATCTCACATTTTATAGTACGTTTTGTTTTCATCGTGTTGTTGAGAGATGATAAAACCCCTTAATAAAAGAACATTCAATTTGCCCCTTTTATTGCCCTTTTCAACAGTTAAACAGGTCAAGTGACATTCAAAGTTAACATTTACTCCATATATGATAGATACAAATCTATACAAAAGCATACCATTGAATAAAATACAATATGAAACACACTGATAAAGCAAAGAGCAAAACGATATAAGACAAGAGGGGAGATAAAGAGAGAGAGAGAGAGAGCGAGAGAAAGAGTGAATTAAGGTGGACGAATGGACAGTTGAAAAAAAAAGAAAATATGTATTTGATCATAACTGTATATAATAGCGAATTAAACTATTGTAGATGTGCAGTATATTAATCACAAAGCGAAACAGCATCAGTTCCGTCTTTAGTAAGTTGTTTGCTTAAGTTATTTTCCTTGCAATTTCCAAGTTATTAATACTTGGTGAACAAGTCTTCCATTCCTACTGGCTAAAATCTGCAAGGCAGAAAATGGGTTAAAACCAAACAAAAATTTCGTGCTCGCCCTCGCTTTCTCCGGATTGCAGGCAAGCCAAGGGCAAATATCACAAGTCAATATTAATGAGCGATCGATCGCATGCAACACGTCAAGGATATCCATTTCATTACATCAAATACAGGGACCGGTTTCACAAATAGTTGCAACTATTGTGACTTTGCCATCATGCCAACTACCATGGTAACAGGGCTCAGCAGCCAATCACAATCAAGGTTTCCATGGAACTTATGGCAAACAGTTGTGAGTCTTTTTGAAAGGGGATTCTTATGGGGAATTTCATACACGAACATTCTATAGGAGAAAGAAATGTATTGATTTTTGCCCTGGAGATTATGGATACATCGCTACATATCCCCTACCTTCCGACTTCTATAAAGTCACACTCTAAAAACACAGTCAAATTTTACCCAATATTGCATGGGTAGAAAGGGAACATGCATGCTTGCTGGGTATTTTTTTAACCCCATATTGGGCTAAATGCATGTTTTAAAATTGTTTAAAGGCCAAGCCCACCCAAGAAAAATGTTGATTTGAATAAATAGAGAAAATTCAAACAAGCATCATGCTGAAAATTACATCAAATCGGATGTAAGAAAGTTATGACATTTTAAAGTTTCGCTTATTTTTCACAAAACATTGATATGCACAACTCGGTGACATGCAAATGAGACATTCGATGATGTTCCTCACTCACTATTTCTTTTGTTTCTTTATTGTTTGAATTATACAATATTTCATTTTTTACAGATTTGACAATAAGGACCGACTTGATTGAACCATTCAGTATTAAACAATGCTAATTGCACATGTTCAGGGAGAAATAAAACTTTGTTTCACAGGACAATGAGGAGAAAATAAGAATATTTCATATTTCATATAATAAAATACACAAGAAATAGTGAGTGAGTGACGTCATCGGTCTCCTCATTTGCATACCGACAAGGATGTGAATATAACTGTTTTGTGAAATTAAGCGAAACTTTAGAATGTCATAACTTTCTTATTTTACATCCGACTTTGATGAAATTCTCAGTGTAATGCTTGTTGGATCTTTCTCTTTTTATTCGAATCAACTTTTTGGTGGGGTGGACTTGTCCTTTAAGGGTAAATTTGAACGCAACATTGCGTAAGATTTACAGAATATTTGGTATCGTTTTACCCAACCAACATGCATGTTCTCATTTCAGCCACTATTAGGTATACCTTTTTCATAGTGCACGAATTAATGTGATCATGACTACCCGTCTTTTCACGCGGATGAAGGCCATGTAATGCCAGGGTTCCTGCCGATGTAACAAAAATCAGATTTTTTAACTTGTATTTTATGGTCACATTTATTAACTTTCAGGAGCGCTTTCTTTTGATCGTCTTCATTATGACATAAATTTTTATGCAACAGGGCCCTGGCGTCGATCTGTGGAGTAGTACATCACGTGTCAGGCCATTGCCCATGTTTTGTCGATATTACAAAAATGAGAATTTTTATGGTTATATTGACTGCCTTTCATGGGTGATCACTTGTAATGTTGATGGGATTGGGTGTAATAATTAAAGGCGTCGAAATGTCAGTAAGTCAACTTTATGTTTTGAACTGTTGGCGTCAATTTGTGGAATAAAAATGTAAAGATATAGTATGTCAAGTGCCAGGCCATTAAGGTTTCTCTCGATGAGAAATTTTAGCAGAATTTTATGGTCATATCTATTTACTTTCAAGAGAGAAGAATTCAATTAGGCAATTACATGTTTTAAACTTATGGCGTCACTTTAGGATATCATACTGTGCAGTATATCCAATTGCAACGCTAATTCCAAAGTTTTTTTATGTTACAAAAACATGTTTTTTAGTTGTTTTAAGGTCATTCTTATTTAATTTCAAGGTTGATTACTTTTAATGATCACGGGTAGATATAATAAATTGTTAAAGATTTAAGTTCGGAAACTATGCATGTTTTTAACCCTTGGTGTCGATTCGTAAAATGTATACCATGTACGCAAGGCTTTAAAATTTGCAAAATGAAAAGCACGTCCCCTCTAAAATAGTTTCGCTTCTCATTTTACTCGTGTCTTGTTAGCCGCATTCAGTCTAAAATGATCGTTTAATACGGACATTGAGAACAACAACACGACGATCTATATTCATGAACTTGGTCATGAGGACAACATGGATGCTATTAAGAATAGGGTAGAGACCTACTTTGCGCTGGTTGATGTGAACCTTCGACTTGTTAAGGCCGAAATGAAGTTTGGTTTTATTTGCGAAATAAATCGCAGGGGCGGATCCAGTTTCCGCCAATAAGGGGGGGGGGGGCGGTTTTTTTAACCCACATTTTCCCCGACCGGCCGCTCAAAGTTGATTTTTGAGCGGGCTCGATACGGCGCAAAATTAATAAGAAGTTGCGAGCGAGCAAAAACTTTGGCATTTTTATAAAAAAAATCAAAGTTTGTGATAGATTTTACAGAACACATGAAAAATAATAGGCCTATATTTCTTTCTTATCCCTTTCCTTTTCTCTTATTTTCTTGGTCATGAAAAATGGGGGGGGGGTGGATGTCCTAAGAGTTTTCGCTTAGTTTTATTCATATAAAACAACATAAAAGTGTATAAATCCTATTCAGATAGTGCGAGCTAACCATTTTTTGGAGTCTCATGTATTTTGTCCTGAAAATTGAATATTCTGGCAATCTTTTTAAAACCTGAACAAGATGCGTATGTAACTAGATCATTACTGCGAGCGCGAAGCGCGAGCAGAAATTTTTAATATGGGTTCTAGTTTGATCAAAAAAGGAACCTGTTAAGCATGTTTTGCAGTTAGCCATTAAGAATATGCATATTTCAACTATTAAAGAATGCGAGCGCGAAGCGCAAGCTGAAAATTTTTGACATTCCGACCTAAAAATGACATTTCAAACACTTTTTGTAATCATTAAAGTTATAGGTAAATAACCAAACAATTGATGCGAGCGCGGAGCACGAGCGGAAAAATGAAATTTGACCTAGCTGGAAATGGGACACCCTACTCATGCTTTGTAAATCATTATGGGTAATTTGGTATATTCCTACATTAATGATGCGAGCGCAAAACGCGTGCAGATTTTTTTTTATCTGATCTGAAACTGGATATTTTGAGCACGTTTTGAATACAGATTAAGCTGCGTATTTCAATAAACATGTGTGCGTATATAAGAGTTAGACAGAATCTGGGCATTCTGAATACATTTCATTTTTTATCATGAAAAATAATGAAAGCTCGATATCCGAGCTGAAATATGCTTTGTATATTGACTTCAAAACTTGATATATTAAGCTACATATCAGCCTATTGAACAAGATGTGTATCTCATCGAACAGGCAATGCGAGCGCGAAGCACGAGCGAAATTTTTATTTTTTTTTCTTTTTTTGGGGGGAGGTGGGGAAGGGTGGATATATTTTAGGACGGGTTGCTTTGTCCTATACAAACTATATTTTTTGATAACTTCGTATTTATTTTGTGAGTATTATTTCTCTCTCATTTATTTTTTTTCTCATTTGATTACATATGTCTGTATTTGTACTCTGTTATTGGTTTTGTTATCTATTTTTGAGGGGCCCACATTGCACAAGCATTGCTTTTTAGTGGGTCCCTCCATTTCCATCTTAATTTAATTTCTATTGAAAAATAGGATACTTATTTAAAACCTCCAATGTGTTGCCCAAATCGTGTAAGTTTTTTTCACAACATATGTATTATTATTTTTGTTTCTTTGCAATGGATACAAATACGTATTTTTATAGATATGGTATATAATTTGTCTTTGTTTGATGGAAGTGAAATAAATAAAATTGAATTGGAAATTGAATTAAATTTAATTGAATTGAAATATTTTTTTATTTTTAAAATCATTTTCCAAGACTTCTCCTGACCTTATTTTATTCACTCGCCTCCCTCATCTTATATTTTCTCTTCTTTTTCCTCCTTTCTTTCCCCTCCTTTTATTTTTTTTTCTTTCTTTCCCTTTTTTCATTTTTTTGCTCCGCCAATAGGAGGGGCGGGCCCCTCGGCCTCCTGGATCCGCCTATGAATTGTAATATTGCTTATTCGAGCGGTAGTTGATATACTAGCAATCTTTAAACTGTAGAATGTTTATTGACAAGGATATACTCACTCTCATAACAATGTTGTTAACAAGTCCACCAATAACGATTTTACGTCCCAATTTGAAGTATACTTCAGATTGTTTTTAAAGTGATTCACTACCTTTACTGACGTACGTTTGAAAAGGAGAATAATAAAAAAAATCTCACCTTATTGATATTCCTTGACAAAATCACTGTTTGAGGCTTTTTCCATCATCTAGTTTTTCACAATTATTTTAATGTGTAACTATATTAAGCCGTATCTTAAAGCCGGAATGCTTCTTCATTCACCTTCAAGTTATAATAAAGAATTATTATTCCCTTGTACATGTTAGACTTCCCAAATGACTATATTGAATGGCCAAAAATTATTTTAATTAAGTCTATAGTTTGACTAGATTGCTTATTGGTGTAAGACACATTTTTACTTACGAACACATTTAGCGTAGCTCTGGGCATAATCTGACCACTTCTTAATTTCTGCTCTTGTTAAACAATTAAAAATTATTAATTCATGCATGGTATAAAGATATTTCTGCTGCTACTGTTATCTCATTAGAGGAGTACGAATTATATGAATCTTAATAGACAGTTTGTTTTGAGCCCAGCAGATATTCATAAGGCTTAAAACTTTTTTCACAAGGTTAGATTATACAGTGCTAACAGTGAGAATAGAAAACTGGAGGATCTGAAAGTTCACGGTAAAGACATACAGCGATGTAGGAAAATAGAACATACAGGGGTTTTTCAATAAAATTGTAATAGTTACAATTAAATAACGCTTATTACCATAATTTCTAAGATCTTTACATTGCAATTTTTATTATCCGGTCGTCAATGAACCAAGACAAATTGAGGGGCGAGATATGGTGTATCGGGCAAATTCTATAAAAAGCTGCGAGCGAGCAAAAATTTCGAAATTTTCATTACAAAATCAAATTTTGCGATAGATTTGACACAATATTTAGACAATTATATGTACTCCATTTTCTCGATTTCCTTTCCTATTTTCTCTTCCTAGATGCGACTTTTTTTTTTTGGGGGGGGGTGGCAAGCGCCCCCAGTCCCCCATCCCCCCCTTACGCTTCCACCGGTCATTGAATCCTGACATTTAATTTACTTTTTCTCCACCGCTAGCAAAGCTATACGATTCTCCATGTACGTTCTATATTACTAATTCGAAAGAAACAAAAGCCCTCTTTTCCTTAAAAGTCAAGTCCAGCCAAGAAAAGGTTAATTTGAATAAAAAGAGAACAAGAGGAGCGCCTCTGGCAGTCTCACCTGCGTCACGCGATTCAATATAGCAGCAGTGCTGACTTTGAAAACTACTATAACATAATTCTTCACACAGAAAAACACAATTCATATAATGATACAATACTATGTTCATTGACAATAAATGACATTTTGACCTTGATCATTCTACCTAAGACTTGTCAGTGATAATTGATTACCCCTATATCCACATTTTATAAACTTTGAAAGTTATGACAGTAATCTAATAATTACCACCAAGACGGCGAAACTTTATTGACCTTAAATGACCTTTGACTTTCGTAATGTAACATGAAACTCGCATGGGATGTTAAGTGATTCTTGATTACTCTTATGTCCAAGTTTTATGAATCAGATCCATAAACTTTCAAAGTTATGATGGTAATTCAACAAATACCCCCTACATGGCCAAAGTTCATTGACCTTAAATGACCTTTGACCTTGGTCATGTCACCCGAAACTCGCACAGGATGATACTTGATTACTTTTATGTCCAAGTTTCATCAATTAGGTCCATAAACTTTTAAAGTTATGATGATAATTCAACAAATATCCTCAATTTGGTCAAAGTTCATTAACCCTAAATGACATTTAGCCTTAGTCATGTGACTAGAAACTCGGGCAGGATGTTCAATAATACTTGATTACCTTTATGGCCAAGTTTCATCAACTAGGTCCATATACTTTTAAAGTTATGCCGAAATTTCAAAACCTTAACCTTAGGTTAAGATTTTGATGTTAATTCCCCCAACATGGTCTACATGTAAGTTTATTGACCCTTAACGACCTTTGACCTTGGTCATATGACTTATAACTAAGGCAGGATGTTTAGTAATACTTGATTAACCTTATGTTAAAGTTTCATGAACTAGGTCATTTGAAAAAAAATAACCTTCGGTTGCGATTTGATCTTGACGCCACCGTCGCCGTCGGAAAAGCGGTCCTATAGTCTCACTCTGCTATGCAGGTGAGACAAAAATCAAAGAAGTTTAACACTGAAAAATTCATCAAAATCGGATGTAAAATAAAAAAAAATGTTTTGACATTTCAAAGTTTTATCTAATTTCAGAAAACAGTTATATGCACATTATGATCAGTTTGTAAATGAGGAGTACGATGACTCACTATTTCTGTTGTATTTTATAATATGAAATATTATATTTTTCCTAATTGTTAAATAAACAATGATTTATTCCTCACTGAACATGCTGCATTAGCATCGTTTAATGATATTTATTTATATATTTATTAGAACATATTTAATCAGGTACAAAAGATCAGTATAAAACTGTTTATCATCAATGACCTGATGAAAACATAAAGAATAACATAAATCATCACATCATACATGAAAGTAAAGTCAAAATCTAAATCAAAGATAACAATACTTAGTAACATAAATAAACAATATTTGTTACTTGAATGGTAATATTAATCAAAATAAAATATTTCAAATTATTAAAATGGAACAGTAAGTAATTTTAATACTACTTATTGTATAATTTATTCGCTAATAAAAACAATGAACAATGAAATAATTCTTGCACAATAGAAAATCGAGTGAAAAAAATGGCAATCAGTTATAAATGTATGTCTAACTATAAGATATCAAAGGGTTAGGATCATTACAAATAAAAGCATTACAAATAAAAGCATCAATGTTAAAGAGGAATATGGGAATTGTATGTTACAACAAATGAAATATAAGTAAGGGTTATTATGGACAAAATCATTGGATTGCTAATACCATCTGAAAAGATTTAAAAGTATAGGAATATCGGTATTAACCATGGTAACATGAAAGTAAGGAGAGGTGAAGAATAGAGATGCAATCATATGCTCATATAGTGATTGTGGCAGCCATTGTGGGTCGAAAATTGACATGATATCATAGCAAAGGAGATATCTCCTTGATCATAGGAAATACATGTTCTAAAGGATAATTTAAAAGAATTTACTGTAACTGCATTCTGAAGTGAGTCTGGTAAATTGTTCCAGACCCGTGCGGCGGAGAACATTAAATATTTTTTGAAGCATTCAATATTTGGTTAAGGGGAAACAACATTTAGTGTGTTATAATTACGTGTTCTAACATTATGTCTTTCACAAACCATTTCAATATTATTATTGATATATTCAAGTTGGTTCTTATGTCTAATCTGTTTAAAAAAATGAAATATTCTATATTCAAACAATAAAAAACAAAAGAAATAGTGAATGAAGGACATCTTCGACTGTCTCATTTGCACATAAATGAATTGTGAATATCAATGTCTTCTGGGGAAAAAAAAAAACTTTAAAATGTCATAACTTCCTTATTTTACATCCAACTTTGATGAAATTTTCAGCGTTATGCTAGCTTGATTTCTTCTATATTCATTCAAATCAACATTTTCTGGGGTGTACTTGACCGTTAATGTTCACGGTGTTTCGATTTGCAAACTGTATAATTTTACATGATTTAGGCCAAGTAAATTCGGCTGGTATGTGTAGGTGTCGTTAATGTTGACAGGTCCCATATAATTTACACGTTTTTAGGCCAAGCAAATTCAGTTAGCACGTGTGTGGATTCGCGGTTGTTGACAGGGCTTGTCTTGAGGTATATGTCAAAAATCATGAACTGGGTCAGCAAACGGAGACATATTGGCAAGCGTAATAGTGCAATCAATATTCATAAAATATGACATATAGATGCCACATTGTAGTAGTAAGCAGATACATACTACCCGTCTCGTATGCGGCACATCAAACGGTTTATTTCCAATTCATCTCTTGCCAATTCGTCTACTATCATTTGGTCTACCATCAGTTCTTCCTCTCACCACATGGTCAACTTTCATTTAGTCTAATGCTATATTCCATCTAATAAACAGTTGGTCCAATAGCCATGTAGTCCATATACCATTTGGTCTAATTGGACTAAGTGTTAAATTGTGCAAAATGAATGAAAATTAAATGAATATTAGACCAACTGGTTATGAGACGGAATGGTCGTAGATGAAATGGTAATTAGACGAAGTGATGATCGGACCAAATGGGTAACAGACCAAATGATTTTTAGACGAAATGTTAATGAACGGAATGGCATTAGACTAAATGAAAGTAGACCATGTGGTAAGTTGCCGTGTTGGCAGTAAGTGAATTGGCAACTTACCTATCAAACCAGATTTTTTTCTTGTTCGTATGTCAATAGCAATCGATGTTTTTGTTGAAGCACGTTCTTAATTTTCCGTCTAATTTGACAAGAATTGAGATGAATTCGAACTCAGGACGGACGTTACTTAGAAGAACTCGTTTTAGTAGTACGTGATTTGAATGCAATCGTCCATATATTCCACGTCCGTCAGATAGTCGAAGTATGTGCACCCCCTACCCGTGATTTTCAGAAGTCTCAAGGGTACTTTTAAGGCCTGAGTAAGAGACTAAGGGGCATTATAGGGGATTTTCAAATTTCCAACGTAAAAAAAACGTGAAATTTTGTAAAGAGTAGACTGGCCTTCACGTATATTCATTCGGGTTAAATTTTAATTGAAATAGATAGCAGTCAAATACAATTCGAACAACAACAGTCAAACGCAAGTGAATAGAAATAAATCAAATAAAATCGTAGCTCCTTAAGTTCCTTTTGCATGTTTTTTTTAAATCTTTAAAGAGATAAGAATGTTTATTTTCAGTAAAGAAGATTACAAAATCATCCCGTGCTTCACGCTTGCATTACAGGCATTTATTTCTTTACACAGAAATATTACTGGGATACGCTTTTAAATAAAACAAATAAAACGAGCGCGAAGCGCAATCTCGTTTTGTTTTATCTTTTACCGGCATAGAAAGGCGAACTTTATGAACTTGAATTGTATCTCACTTAACTGATAAAGGTCTCTAATAAAAATTTTGTTCAGTACATCATATTACAACACATCCTAGACACTGGTAGCCTAATGATCCCTTATAGATTATTATTATTATTATTGAAGTGCACAATTAGTAACGGATAATGCGTAAAGCATTTCCATTTATTGGAATGCCGGATAAAAGAGCATAGGTGCCGTGGCGGGGGATCGAACCCCGGAATTTCCATGTAATAGCCAAAGGCGTCGCAGACCACTCGGCCACATCACCTCCTTATTTGTATTCCTTCCTTTTATTTATTTTTCATTTTTAGTATTTTACTAATGCAAACCATCGGATTTAGTATGTTTAGTGTTAGAGAAACTGTCGCACCAATGAAGCTGACTCCATACAGACAACATATGTCCCACTATTACCAAGGACACACTATCACTCGGTTTAGAGTTCGTTTCTTCCTTGTGAATGCAGCACATGTTGATCTCCCCTTTAATTGACATATCATCTCACAAGAAGTAATGATCAAAGAGCTCCCTCTCCTCGCCATCACTGAAGATACTTGAGAATAAGGGGGCCGTGTCTGTTTAGTCAAAGAATGCTCAACTTCTAAAGGAGGTGATCTAGATTAAGGATCTACATCCTCTCGACTGCTTGACACCCATCGGAGGAGCTTCGTTGATTGGTTTCGTTAAAGCTGGAATCCATTTTGGATGCCGTCACTGAGCTCGGTCCATTACGACATTTCCGTTGATGATATGATGTGGAACGCGAGCTGGTCCAGTGCCGTGAGTGTACAGATGGGGGAAAGCTAAAGTTCCTAATCAAGAAAAAAAGGAGGGAAAAATCTAAAATTAATATGATCTTCTGAATATATCATTCAATCAACCAATCAATCAATATCACGTAAAAATCTATCACCAATGATATTTCATTTTAAACAGGTAAAAATATTTACTCGCTAAGGTCGCTCGGGAATTTTTGTCATATACGCCATGCTGTGCCCCTCATATTTTTTTTGGAGGGGGCACATTACGCGACCGGTGGTATTTGTAGGGAACGCCAAACAGGGGCAGAGCAGGTGTTGACCCCCCGCCCCGCTTTTTTGTTTTGTAATTATGTAAGAATCTGCTTATTTTTATGAGTTTGTATGTGAGTTAAATGGGACACATAATAGACTGTTTGGTTCTATGCACGCCCCCCCCCTTGGCAAGCACGAAAGGTTTTGATGCAGAGATGACATCCGGTCGAGCCCCTCTCCATTCCCCCTGAAAACTAAAACTGCACTTAGAACGCTAGAGACCGTAAATCTTGATATATCTTTAGATTAAATACATACCCTCCAGTACTTTTGAACTATTCTGTCTTCTGACGTCAGATGCAGCGTGTCTGCAGGGACTGTTAGAAAGCCCAACCTGACATTATGTTTAATATCCACGAATGTTCCGCTGATTGTATTCCTTCAGGTAATGACATACTTCACAATTTCAGAAAATCTCCTCGGTTTCGTCTTCCTATGAGCCAGTCACACCAACGAAAGCGAATCCAAACCGAGAGATGATATGCCATGTAAAATAAATGCTTCGGTCGATCCGGTTGTCGGTTTCTTTGGCGTGGCTGTGATATGCCCAAGGAAAAAAAAATATGTACCAATGTGGTTTTTCATAAAGCTGTTCGTAAAGTTCAGCACATTTTTACGCACGACTGGAACCTGTTTTTAGGCACTAAATCAGTTACACATGGATATCATTTAGAACAAGAAATGGTCACCAGTCATGCGTAAAGTCATTCGTAACTTACAAACTGCTTACTGAAACGGGCCCCCGGTTTCATGGTTTTTGCTAACCCATTATATTCTGTGTCAAGACATTGCTTCAAGTGAAATCCGCTATTAGAAAGAAGACCGGAAGGCAACCGGCATCTATTATATTAAAGCGATAAAATTTTGGGAAAGGTAACGAACTTTTTGCCGGTCGTTTCAGCGACAGCCGGGAGTGAAATTCCAGATGGAGAAACGTGATATTAACTCAACATATTAAGAAGAGAGAGAGAAAAAAAAACTATTTTATAGAAAAGAAGCCTCTACAAGCACGGCTTTACAAAGACACTTTTTTATAACCAGGAATGTAGCCCAGCCCGGTACTCCCTCTGAGTCGATTCCATGACATTTTAACCGGCGACAACTGCTCCGCTGTGAATTCCACCGGGGGGGGGGGGGGGTAGTCAAATATATTGCTGTACACACGCGTGACCAAGAAATTTCCAAACACCCTCTGAACGAGTTTTTCTATCTATGCAAAATAACCCCCTAAAAAGTTTTTTGCAGTCTTTGTTTACACATTTTGGCTCCTAAACACGATGTCGCCAAAATATGACCTCGGGGAAAAGGCTTGGGGGGGGGAACATACCCTAAACACGTTTCGCTAGCAAAAAAAAAGCTTTGGGGAAAAAACATATCCTAAATACGTTTGACCCCGCGATTGACCATTGACCAGTCTTTCAAAACCACCATTTTTCTTGAAAATCGGTGTTTTTGATACCCTTAACGAGTCCACGCGCGGACCGCGCGTTACCAACATAACCTTGACCAACATGACCAACATTAATCTTGGATTTAACACTATTCCCTAACCATAAACCTAACATAAACCCTTATTGCAACCTTAACTTTATATCTTAGACGAAATAAAGCCGGAGAAATTATCGCAGGAGCAAATGTCGTGCCACCCTTCTGAGCCACAAGGCTGCCGGAGAAAACCTTCTCCCGTCATGTCTATAGACTTTGAACGCGTCACACCACCCTAGGTCAAGGTCAAGGCCAAGGCCATGTATATAACCCAGTCATTTGACCTTGCTCACCCGCACATAATGCATGCACGTATTCCATCCAATGTGGAACAGTACGGCAAGAGTTTCAAGCTCAAACCCTACAATGGCTTTTCCATCCGGGTAGCACTTTAACACCTAGGTGGTGAGTGGCAAGGTGTTTAGCTAGCCGTCTTGCCAAAGAACAGTAGCCGATGAGAGTGCCGCGACGTGAGTCGCACACTCCCCTCTAATCTTCAATGCAACTAGTTGTCAGAAAAAAAAAATCAAGACGATGACATGGAAAATAACCGTGCGTTCACATAGTTGGTCATTCGGAAAGGTGTTTCCACATTGTTAAAATTCTAAAAATGTATCAGTCTGCCGACGATTCAACAGTGTGGATACCTCTATACAGTGTGATTGTCCACTTTTTAAAATGTGTTTGCATAGTCTATGTGAATATGTTTTTTACACCTTTGAAATGTTCAAAATCGAGAGTGTGAAGACAATTCCAAAATATGTTCGCAGATAATTTCCAAGTATATGTTCAAAGTGTTTTTCACCATTCGGAAAGGTGTTACCACATAATCGACATTCTAGAAATTTAAGTGTGACGGTGATTTAACAGTGTGGACACCTCTATACAGTGTGATTGCCCGATGTTTACAGTGTGTTCGCATAATTCCCTATACAAGTACCTTACACTGTTAAAGCGTTCAAATACAAGAATGTGAAGTATGTTCCCGGTGTGTTCACACAGTGGGGCATGAAGAGGTGTTCCACATTAGTAAAGTTCTAAAATGTATCAGTGTGACGACGATTCCATAGTGTGAGGTCCTGTTCACGGTGTGAGTGTTCACTGTTTAAAGTGTCTTCACCATGTTAGTGTCCTAAGTGAAAATTCGCATTGTTAAAATGTTCAAGCAGTCTGAAGACAATCGCAGACAATGGACCCTTTCAAATGTGAGCGTTTGTTGTTCACAGTGTGTTCACATAATAAACTATGTGAAACTGTGATTCACACTGATAAAATGTTCAAATTTAATAGCATGAAGACATTTTCACACTGTGGACATCTTTTCAGTGTGAACGTTCACATTAAGTTTGCAGAGTGAGCTAAGTGGAAAGGTGTTTCACACTGGTAAAATGCTTGAATTTAGTAATTTTAAACTTTAAACACATCAACAGTGTAAAGGGTTTATTGTTTACGGTGTGTTCACATAGTCGGACATGTGGAACTAGTAAAATGGTTAAATTCCACAGTGTGGCAACGAATTCAAACCACACTGTATGTGCACGCTGCATGACACTGTTTCCTTCCCGAAGGCAGAAGGGTTTAACTCTCCCCTTTTCCTTTTCCCCTTTCTATCTCCTTCGCTCTCTCTCTCTCTCTTTCTCTCTCTCATTATCCTTCACACTAAGAAATAAAGGTTCAAAATTGAACCCCGAAAGGTTGATGCAAAATCAGCACCCTATGAGTTCAAAAATTAAACCCTGATTTAGGGTTAAGAATTGAACTCTGCGGTTGGGGTTCATTTTTTGTACCCTGCGGGTTCAAAACTGCACCCTTAATTTTAAATTGAAACCCTAGGGGTGCAGTTTTGAACCCGCAGGGTGCAAAAATTAACCCCAACCGCAGGGTTCAATTTTTAAACCCCAAATCACGGGTTCAATTTTTGAACCCATAGGGTGCTGATTTTGCATCAACCTTTCGGGGTTCAATTTTGAACCTTTATTTCTTAGTGTGTTCTTCCTTTCTCCTTGAGGAAAAATAACGTAGTTTATTTTTACCAATTCGGTGTGCCGTTCCATATAATTGCCTTTGATATGAAGTTGATGAAATGTTACTGAGACAGGGCGCATTATTACATATATCTCTGTCTGCGTCTTTGACATGTTTTAGCTAAAGTTTTCCTAAGAGCGACGAGGATCTCTCCGTTACCACCTGGGATACAAGGCATGCAAACCAATCATTCTTATTGTAAATGTAGAGGTATAAACTCCTTCCGTTACTTAAAAACATTATCTGCATGGCCCAAGGCTTCCTACAGCTAAAGTGAGACAGAAATGTTAAGGAAATTCCCTCGCTAGGCATACCCAAATCCTTCATGTCAAATATTAATGTATCTTTCCGTTTCCCAAGCACATCTTGTTCGTCTCTTGACTATCATCCCATGTGCCACAGTAGTCTCAAACTCAGACTTATTTAAGCAATAGAGGTGCACACCTCTATTGTATGTGGACATAATTCGAGTCAAACTAGTAACAAAAGAACTTGCAGAAAAATTGCCAATTTGCATTCCTAAACAATAACTTTTTTAATGCATTGCCAATATAGAGTGTGCAATTAATGATCACCTCCAATTATTCGGCTTTTATTCATGGACGTCACCACATATTGTGCTTTTGGGAATTGTATCACTATTTTTAGTACGTTGTTTTTTCCTTTCTGTATATAAAAAACATCCTATTTGTAATGAGAGACTTAAACAAAAATAACATAAATGAGACACTACACTTTTTAGGGGTAAAAGCACACCGATCACTGCATATACGTCATTGTGCCGCCATCTTAGAGGCTGGAGCCTTCCCTCGAATGCGTTAGTGATTTGCAGCTGGCGCATCTCTGACAACTCCGTTTACGCGTATTCCTATATCCTCTGATTGAGGGCGCAGTGAGATTATGAGCTCATGTTTATAAATATTCACACACGCACTTACCCACACACGAACCCTCCCCCCTCGCTCTCTCTCTCTCTCGCACACACACACACACACCCCACACGCATGCACACACACATACAAACATATATATATATTCATGTGTGTGTGGGTGAGGGTGTGTGTAATGTGTAACCTATCGGCATAGAACTTCAATGTAAGAAGTTGCTTGAACACTGCAAACTTGGGTCTCTTCGGGGTCTATTCCTCTCAGACTAGTTCGTCGCGCGAGTTATACTCTCTGAACAGTCTTTATCAAGTTGAAGCCCCGTTGAAACCAAAAAAAGGAGTATTAATCACCAACCATGGAGACATGTTGGGTTGAATAACATCCAAAAGAGACGAAAAACTTTGAAGATCCAAAGGCTAGAAAAATAAAACCATGATGGCAGTGCTTTCTTAGTACGAAAGAATAAATAGAACAGCCTTGGCAATCTCAATTATTGTCAGCGTATGGGCGCTGTACATGCTAAAGGAGGTATGTTTTCTTTAATCCCGATTGCACGTGAGTATACAGGCGCCTGGGGTGAAAAAAGGATAAGCAGAAAGGTGTGAAATGGGAGAATGGTGAGAGGAAACAAAATCGGAAAAGGAACATTCTTCGATATCCAGACATTCACCGATAGGGGTTTTGAGAAAAAAAGCCTCGATCAGATTTGGGTTCCGAGTCAGAGTAAACTTCTATTATGCCTAGGGTTAAACTTCCAAAGATCTTTGTCTTATCACGACTAACCACGACCAGGAGTCTCGCGGAGGTAGGTTGGAGTGACTCTGTCCAGACGAACACTACTCCGACATTTCCTCCGACCCTTTCTCCGGCCAAAACAGCCTACACGTACATCTGAGTCGTAATTATCTTAAGAATTTTAATCCATGCATGATAAAATTTTACTCCAACCAGGAACCAACGTCTGAACAGTGCTTATGTGTCAACATATCTAGGCCTTCATCTCTAGCTCTTCAATTCCCCTGGAGCATCGATCGTAATCTGTGTTCTCAGGTTTATCAAGATACATGTACCAAATCAACTTTTTGACGGAAACAATCATGATAAAGATCATTCTACTACATGTACATGTATCTTGGATGCAGAAATGAAATTCTCCAATATGCACTGGCGCTTAGTACACTATGATAAAAAGAACCCCCTAAACAAAAAAAAGAAACAGCCCCAAATTCAAGAGGGGGTGTACCCTGTTCCCACCCCTCCCCGTCCCTTCGCTCTCTCGATTTCGAGTTTACGACATTTTTAAAGCGTCTTCCCCCCCATGGAAAAATTCTGCGTACGTCCATGATGAGATGTATGTTGTATTTCACACGATCCGCAAAAAGTCTTTCTTTGACACGATAACAGAAAGCCTCCATACCAATTAAAGATTTTGTCTCATCGAGCTATCTCGCATTGCAAGCGTTTCCAGGTATAAACGCACAGAATGGTCTCCAGGATCAATTTCTCGCCTTTGCTCGACCTCAAGTTATTGTAACTTTGAACTAATTCTCGGTAACAGAAATATCTTAGGTAGATGATTGTCACCGTGTGGCCCGTAACACAAAGCTTAGCAGTGATCGTAGAACAATTTTCTAAGATTGATTCCATTGACTACATTGTACGATCAATCTTAAAGATCATATTAATCGCTAACCTTTGTGTTACGGGACCCTGGGCCGTGGTTTTTATTGCCCCTGATAATGGCGAATGTTTGTACCGCCACGCAAAACACTTTTAAGAACATATGAAATGTATTGTCAAGTGCCCTTCATGACAATAAGAAGTCTTTGTCAAAAATATAATTGATGAATCACAATGCGAGTTTCATGCTGGACAAATTTGCAATTTTCCGTCAGCTCCGAAGTTTAGGACGTCCTGCTGTTCTGGTTCACCATTTTTTTTACAACAAAGACATCTCAGCTGTTCATTGTGATTTGAAATGCAATTTCGATACAATAGGGAGTTTTCGATTTGCACGTCGACTAGTGGACTGCGACGAAAGTGCGTCACAACAGTCTGCTTTGTGTTTACGGTACACAGAACCGCTGGAGTAAATCACCACGTGGCTTCAATCAATGGGCAATGATTTGATTGCTCGCTTACTACATTACGAACGAGCGTGATCTGAGCGAAATCCACGGTCGTCATCATGAAGTTGACGTGTCAGGAATGGCTTTCACATGCTCAGTGTCTTCCAATCATGTGCTCGACTGACTTTGCATACCATCAACACAAAGCAGACTATTATGACGTACTTTCGTCGCAGTCCACTAGTCGACGTGCACATCGAAAACTCCCTATTTATTGCGTCGGTGAATTCATTTTGCATACCGGTGAGAAAACTTGCTCTTTCTATCTCTCTCCCTGTCCCTTATTGCCCTCCCACCCTACTCTTCATTCTTTTTTTAAGCAGGTATTTCTGCATTTATTAATAATAAAAATAAATCATAATTACAAATTTATTATAATGATATAACATCAAACATACATTATGATCACATTACAAAGGTGACAACTGTATAGATAGACATAATTCATGTAAACGATAACAAGTAAATTGAAATGCAGAGGCCAGCTATCGTAAGTTGAAAGCTTGAAATAATAGCCATGATAGCAGCCAATTGCAATGTTCTGCTTGGGGTGGATTTTGGTGCGTTGATTTAAGAGTGTGCTTGTGTATGTATCAGGTATGTTCTTGATTTTAACTACAATGCATCTTTTTTTACTTAAAATTTGTCTATTTATTTATTTTGTACAGGACCCCATTTATTCACAAGCTATGCTTTTCTCGGGTCCCTTCCGATTCTTTACTTTAAATTTTGTATGTTTTTGCTTAACTTAAGTTTTTAATGGAAAATAAATGAACTTAAATGAACTTAGCAAGCCCTACATGTTTCAAAACCTTGAACGCAATTTTAAAACACTACTAACAACGGTTTATGCAAGAAAGCATCTATTTATCCCCTTAATCCTTGTTCATTACCGAAATTCTCTCTGAAAGGACCCATCATGTGTAAGGGTTCATTTTCATATTGTCTAACTGATTAAAGTCTGCCTAATTAATTGTTCTAAATACCATTTCCTATTTAACAGCAAATTGAAAATTATTCCACAAGGAGGATGCAAAAAAGGCCAACTAACTTCGTCAGAGTATAGTGGATTCATGGAATTAAACACAGCGCTTATTACTCCAAGTAAAAATGAGACTAGTAATAAATGCGCAAACTGGATACAGACAAAATGAAGATCGAGTCACACGAAGTACAGCAACCTATGTTATCCAGAATAAGAGGTTAAAGACAAAGCGGGTGTGTACCTTAAAGGACAGGTCCACCCCAACGAAAACTTGATTTGAATAAAAAGAGAAAAATCCAACAAGCATAACACTGAAGATTTAATCAAAATCGGATGTAAAATATTAAAAAGAAAGTTATGACGTTTTTAAGTTTCGCTAAATTTCACAAAACAGTTATATGCACATCCCGGTCGGTATATATGAAAATGAGGGAACTGATGACATCACTCACCCACTATTTATTTTGTATTTTATCATATGAAATATGAAATATTCAAATTAACTCCTCATTGTTCTGTGAAACAAAGCTTTATTTCTCACTAAACATCATGAATTACCATTGTTTAACATTCTATGGTTCAGTAGGTCCTTACCGTCAAATCTGTAAAAATCAAAATATTGTATAATTCAAACAATAAAAAATTAAAGAAAAATAGTGAGTGATGGATATCATCGATTCTCTCATTTGCATGTGACTAAATTGTGCCTATAACTATTTTGTGAAAATAAGCGAAAACCTTAAAGGGGTGGTCAAGGCTGAAAGTATTTACAGCTTGATAAATAGAGTAGAATTCACTGAGCAAAATGCCGAAAATTTCGTCAAAATCGGACAACAAAATAATAGCAAAATTATTGAATTTTAAAGTTTAGTAATATTTTGTAAAAACAGTCGTCATAAATATTCATTAGGTGGGCTGATGATTTCACATCTCCATTTGTTCTTTTGTATTTTATTTTATGAAATTAGGTTTATTAAAAAAATTTCCTCCAAGAACTAGAAAAATTGGATTGACAACTGATTTAGTGCATTAGATATTTATTGCTGCAACTTATTTCATTATAGGGGAGATATATTATTGACACAAGTATGAAATAATGAAAAAATATGATTTTATGTAATAACATAAGAAAACGGAAAGTGGAGATGTGACATCATCAGCTCGCCTAATGAATATTCATGACTACTGTTTCACAAAATATTGCCAAACTTTAAACTTCAATAACTTTATCATTTGTTATCCGATTTTGATGACGTTTTCAGCGTTTTGCTCAGTGAATTCTACTCTGTGTATTAAGATATAGATAATTTCAGTTCACTTTCTTTTTTAACATCCGATTTTGATGAAATTATTAGCATTATGCTTGTCTGATTTTTCTCTATTTATTCTAATCAACATTTTTTCTGAGGTGGACTTGTCCTTTAAAAGAAAACTTTATACGGGAACTGTATCAGTAATAATAGTAATAATTGACAACGATTGCCGGCGCTTTATCGGTTCGCAAGTTCCATCGTATAACGTTTTTATCTTATTTATTTGCAAACCCAGAAACCTTTATTCCCGGAGACTTGTCAATGTTTGAAACATCGAACTCAATTCGTTCTTTGAAAGTGATTTGCTTTTGATTCTCTCTTGATAATTAGTTTGAGCCAGCAATTCCATAACCGTTTGCAAACAGCTTTTAAAGCATTAAAAATCGGAAGAGTCAATACAGTCTATGGATTTTTCTACTCCTCGGGGTTTATTTTCTCACTATGACTCTATCGAACTATATTAGGCCCTATATCTTATATCCGCTGAAAAAGAAAACCTTTAAAAATTCCACTGCAGTGTCTGCATTTCTTTTTGAAGAAATGATTTTCTTTGTCTATGGCATTTTAGTTTTTTTTGTAACTTGTCTAAGTGTCGTGGATTGCTCTGAGGAAAACAAATTTCAGCAATAATTCAACGAAATAAAAATATCATGTTTTACGATAACTTGCAGTGGCATACAGATGGGGGAGCTAGGGGCGTCCCCTCCGCCAATCTTTGATGACCAAGAAAACAAAAAGAGAAAAGGGAAATTTTTGTAATAAAAATACCGAAATTTCTATAGATTTTGCCCGATACGCCATATCTGGCTTCCTCAAAATTTCTGGCTCATTGCGCCACTGATAACTGGATATTGTGTTTTGGAAGATTGTAAACCTTTGTTTGGAAAAGGGTTTATTTAAAATTAAACCAATTTGAATCGAACTGGATTTGATAATTTGATTTAGAGTCTTGCGTGTTTTTTTTTCAGCGCTTATTATCTCAGGGATTTATACATTTATTTGGGATTGCAGTACTGCTAAATCCGAGATGAGAAAAAATGAAATATTTGTTGGTTTTTTTTCGCCATTTTAAGTCATTTGTTTGGGGGTAAAATTGTGATAGAAATCTTTATTCGTTTCTTTCAATTTCTTACTTTCTATTTATTCCTCCAAAGCATCATCATGTCTCTGTCCCCCTCCCCCTCTCTCTCCCTCTCTCTGCCTGTCTCACTAACAAAAAACACAAGAACTTATTTAGTGTTGAGAAATATATTTTACAAATTCAGCTTAAGATATCTGACAGAATTTCTACAGCCGGGGGGGGGGGAGGACACTTACATTGACGAGTGGATCCCATGCGCGAACCCCCCCCCCCTCCAAAAAAAAAAAAACACGTAAAAGGATGTCTTTTTCAAGATAGGGCAGTTTACGTACGTAACTTAATAAGGGTGTAAAAAAAATAATGAAAAGGGGAATCTATTTTTGCTAGGAAGCTACGTGTTTAGGGTCAAATTTGCGATGGTATACAAAATTAAGACTTATCTGTTTTATACAGGAAATACTTTTTGCCCCAAGAGTCAACACTACGTCGGTGTTTAGAGTACGATTTGCGGGAGGTGGGGGCAAACCCAACGATGTGGGTAAAAGTAAAACCGACGACCGACGTCCGTGACACAACAATTAAAATATTGCTGTACTTTTTTAGGGGTTCCATTCAGGGAACACTTGCCAAGAGTGTCGTTTTGTTTCCAATACGTGTTAAGGGTAGGATTTCACACGCCAATACTTAAGGGAGTCATTTTCAGAAAAAGGAAAATACGTGTTAAGGGTGCTTTTCGAGACCCCATGGTCGCGCATGGTATCCACTCGTCAATGGAAGTGGCCCCCTGCCCCCGGATTTCTACAGGGATTTATTCAGGGGTCCGTTGCAGAAAGAGTTGCAGTCGATCGCAACTCTAAAAATCAAGCGTAACATGACTTCAACCAATCAACAGCGCGCATTTGGGACTTGCGATTGATTTTTTTTTACTTGCGTTTAAACGCAACTCTTTCTGCAACGGACCCCAGAGATGGTCAGATGGTGCGTTTTTCATGTTGGTGAATGTTTAGGTTCTCCCTTGCCTTCTTCCCCCACCCCTCTCCCCCTATCTCTCTTTCTCTCTCCCTCTTTCTAGCAGTTACGTCAATTTTACATGTCGATCTTTCAACGTGTTTCAATCTCATATCCTCATCCGGTTTTTCGATGCTAATGCGTCACATTATACCGAAACCACACTAATGCTGACAGAATCAATTCGATAAACATGTTCGTGGAGATGTAAATTCAATCTAATGGTTAACCATGTTAACCGTGGGAGATCATGTTCTTAACCACAGTGACCATTAATGTTCAGTTGTGTCAATTAAACTCGGAACGTGCCTAAGTTATCTTGCTCACATTCATGTCATAATTAAATCAATACCCGACAACCATTCCCCCTTTATTTTAATTTCTCTTCTTCTTCTTCTAATACTCGTCTAATCTTCCCTCTCTCTCCATCTCTGTCTCTCTCTATCTCTTTCTCTTTCCCCCACGATCCCTTTCATCCGCTGTTATTGCTTCCATCTGGGAGTTTCTTCCGTATGTCAGTATGCCAATAGAATAAATCGAGAAACGGCAGAATTTAATCTTTGTCAAAACATCATTTTGAAGTCCAATCTTCTACCTCCCACGAGTCTATGACACAAAATTTTTGCGAATCAGTCTCAGAACAGCAATAACCAATCATGTTTAGCATGTATAACAATAATAACAATCAACAGTTCTTGTATAGCGCATATCACAATTATGAATAATGTCTCTATGCGCTTCCAAAGGACTTGCATATTATTACCCCAGATGTTGCTTTGTAGCCGTAATTACTAAGATTACAGTGCACACGCATTTCTAGGAATAAATTCCTGACAGATACCCATTCAACTCACCTGGGTTGAGTGCAGCACAATGTGGATACATTTCTTGCCGAAGGATATTACGCCATGGCTGGGATTCGAACACACGACCCTCTATTTCAAAGTCCGGAATCTAATCCACTGGGCCACAACGCTCCACATGTATGTCCAATGTGGTTCAACACACAAATATCAACCAATCAGAATTGCAATTTGTAACATGCAGTTTATGTACGACATTGGGAACTTGTGACATACGAAGATAAAAAGGGAAGTACGTTTGTAAATGCAAGAAAAAAATGTAATCTTGTTGTGATGTGGCCACACCGTCTTGTCATCAGCGCTGTTTCTGATTGATCGTTCACTTAATTCAAACAAGAAAATGGATGTAGGCGTTTGATACGTGCGGTTGTTTTTCCATCGTGGAAGGTATTGTTTTGCTTATGATTTTATTTTTTGTTCTGCTGTCCAAAACAGAGCAAAGGCCTTCATAACCTTAGGCAAGCATCGTTAATGGGTTACGAAAGGATCGTCAATTTAGGATTAGGTTGGTGAAAAAAAGCATAGGGACGAAGGGTAATTTCTATATAGTAAGGTTATGAGATATCGATAATACCGATGAATGCAATTATGCTAAAGACACAATAAGGAGAACTATACAAGAATTAACTCAATTGTTCGGGAACATCAGATTATAACACAGGGGGGAGGATGTGTCAACTGGTGTACATGAGGACCAAATCAACCATATTACTCCGGTGTTAAGTTTGTCATGTTTGTGGTACATTTTCTGACACCCATACGGTACTACAACACCTTTGGTTCGTTCTTGGACACTAAGGTAAAATTTGGTGCTCAAATTCTGGGGAGTAAATTTAACACCAAATGGTGTCAACTTCAACACCCCAGTTCAGTGTTTGGGTTTGTTTTTTAGTAGACTTACTTTTTTTAGTCTATGTCATTCACGAAGCAAGGAAATATGTATGGCAACATCAGCATCATCGTCGTCAACAGCAAAATAGAAATAAAAAGGTTGCATAGCCTGCTACCGAATGAAAGGAGTTGATACTCTCGGAAGCATCGGGTTATCCTTCGGGTAAGTTTACCGTGAAATGTTATCTATAGAAAATACAATATCAAATTCCCCTCTCGGCAATGAACAACCAATGTGTCTTGTTCGAAACTTGGTGAATCAAAACTGCAGTTTAGTCCTGGGCGGCTGGGCCCCGTCTTACAAAGAATTGCGATATCCAATCAATCGCAACTATGGAAAGCCAGCAAGGTCCACATATAAAATGCATGTTTATTCAAAAAAATTCTAGTTATGAAATGTATATCCATAAATTCATTGATTTCTTGACAATTTGGTGTTCTCCTTTGTTTACAAGGGACATTTTGCAAATTTCCTGTAGAAAAAATTATGACACTGAAGGATTTCCATAGAGTTACGATTGATTGGACAAATGAAGTATATGCAATCTTTCGTCAGCTTTACTACTTAGGACGAAACTACTGCTCCGGTTCATCAATTTTTCTGCAAAGACCTCCCAGCTGTTCATTGTCGTTTAATGAGCATTTATAACACATTTTGCTGGTTCTTTAAAGCGTTCTGCAAGACGTTGCAAAGGATTTTCTAATCATCGTCAAAATGCTATCCAGTATGTGGCGTTCCTACGCAGTAAAAAATAAAAATAAACTGCTGTTTACTATATGAACCTTACAGTAATTGTTTAAACAGTTTAAACAAGTGTTTAAATCTTAAGCAACAAAGTTTAACTTTCAATATCTAATCTTCAATAAATTAAACATCATTGTTTAAACGGTTAAACAAATACTGTAAGGTTCATATACATGTAGTAAACGATGTTGTATAAAATCTTAAACAGCGTTTTTACTGTGTGATAGCCTGAAGATAACCCCCAAATTAACATTTAGATGTCTACCGATTCTCAGAGGCATGGTTGTGACGATAACGAATATTATTGCTCACAAGCAGCATTTACTTACTAGACCTAAACAAAAAAAAAAACAATCAAAATGATGGAGGGGCAGGCATGTCTCCCTTTGACTACCAGGCTTCGTTTGACCCGGCTCGGAACCATGAAGTTCAACATAATTCCCTAAATTTAATAATACCTATTTTTTTAGGCGTCATTACGCCCGTCTAACTTAGGCCTAAATATTTTGTAAAATCATGGGGTCTTTTTATATTCTGATTTAGCCACGTACCTTGGAACGACTAAAGCACACTTAACCCCGCCGATAATGATGGCAGGCCTCCCTTTATATTAACTCATTTCATTACTGAAACTTTCGAATCCTCAACCAGGTATACGACAGGGCATATAACTTATTTCAAAAGTAGGGGACGGGTTACGGGCTTTATCGCCTCACTCTAAAAAAAATCAGTAAGTAATGAATAGTTCATAGAGTTGGCTGGGTGCAACTGTTATTCTAGTCAGACGTATTTTACGAGAACAGAGTTATGTCTGACTAGAATATGTGTCATATCAGTTGCACCCCACTGACGACCGGTCTAGTCAATTTGACTGATTTGTTTTAAGAGTGTACCCCTCTGACACCCCAGTGGGTTCAGTTTAGACATTCGCCCAAAACTAAAGAAATCCTCCAAACCATACCACAGCTTGAGCGTGGACACTAAAACAATCCAGAGATCCGCTTCCAGACGCCATCCCTTAAAACATGTTAGATTACATTTTGGTTTACAGCGAGGCACTCGAAATGCAATTCCAGCTCCTTGCAAATAAAACATTCAAATGAAGAGAATGTCATCAGGTATACAACATTGGCTATCGGTTACATAGGGAATCATGTTCAGGAGTAGACATACTCTTGATTTCCGGCCTGCCTCAAGAGTTTTACCGATGTTATGTTTTTGTCTTTCGTATTTGATAACATAATGACATTAACTGAATAATGTTGCAAGAGACGGAAATTAAATTGTTAATGCATTTTTGTCTTCGGACAATTGCTTTTAACTGTTTGTCGTTTTTTTTTTATTCATTTGGTGACTTGTTATTTCCACGTTCCCTTTTTTCCATGTTTTAGGGGGGGGCAATGTGACTTGATACTTAAAATGAAAGATCATAATAGAAACGCAATATTTTGAAATCAAGGGGGGAGGGGGCATCGAGGTTTGTTGACACAAAATGGGTAATATTTGCACCCTATAACTGAAAGTATTCCTTTGGCTGCAATCTGCTCTTTATCATGTTTATCGGGAATATATTTTTTTTAAATTCTATTTTTCACCTTTCAACTTTATACCTTCAAAGTGCATTCCATTCTTAGGTTCAAAGTGTATCAATTTGTATCTTTTCTAAAATGTACAGGTAACCATAAATAGTACCAAATATATAATTTAGAGTTAAAAAAGTTTCTATTTGTGCAAATTTTCACCCCACGAAGGACTCCAAGTGTTGCATTTCAAGAGTGGAATAGGCCAATGGCTCATTTTTGTATAGGCAGACGGGAAGGGATAAGCTTAAAGAGGAATGAAAACTTTGGAACAAGTAGGCTTATGTCGAAACAGAAGAAAAAAATAAGAACAAAGAAAGTTTGAGAAAAATCAGACAAATATAATGAGAAAGTTATGAGCATTTGAACATTGCAATCACTAATGCTATGGAGATCCGAGATCCTCCCATTGGCAATGCGACAAGGATGTGTGATGTCACAAGTGAACAACTTTCCCTTTTATGGACTATAAAATACACCCAAAATGTCTGTTTTTTCTTTTTCTTATGGTGATACAAACTCTTTATCCATGATGGATTCTTTAAATATCTGTATTACATTCCCTCCTATAGAAAGAACACATGATCTACTGACAGATGTGATAAAAGAGGCAGTTTAACTGAAATATATACTAAAGTAATGGGGAGAATTGTTCACAAGTGACATCACACATCTTTATCGCATTGCCAATATGAGGATCCCCATAGCATTAGTGATCGCAATATTCAAATACTCATAACTTTCTCATTATTTGTCCGATTTTTCTCAAACTTTTGTTGACCTGTTTCTTTGATTTTTCTGTTTTCACACAAGCTATCTTGTTCCAAAGGTTTCTTTCACCTTTAACTTGATTATCAATTCCTAAGTTGAGAAAAATATATCCTGCCAATGATATACAATCGCATGAGCCCCGGGACGCGAATAAGTGCGAAGGATACCAAATATGAAAGAACGACGCTGATTGGCTCCTAGACAGAACTTTGAAACGAAGTGCAAATGCAACGAGGATTTTCATTGGCCATCGCTAACTAGCTATTGGTCGTCAAGTATGTGCCACGAAGGCCTAGAATGAACCTCCGTAGCATAACCCTTGGGGCTCTATACCTGTAAGTTACGCTATCCAATTTATGTGAAGTGGTCCTCTTGCCAATGACACATGAGAGGCATCCACGCGAGAGAAAAGCTAATAGGATGTCAAGATCGGTTGGTGATTAGAAATTCATTCATGTCATCCAACTGAAGTGTTCCGGGTTGTATTACTTCAAGGGTTCGATCGGAAAAAATTACAGGAAATAATGTTCCTCTTCAAGAAACTTGAAGTAATCACATACATCATGTATGGGCTTTCGTGAACAACTTAAAAGGGCGCGCGGCCGGCTCACACATTACGGTGTTTCTGAAGACTGAAGACTTTAGTTAAGACTGAAGACTTTAGTTTGACAAGTACAGTTTGAAAAATCAATCACGTGATTGTTGTATACGTCACGCCTCCACCATTCAAACTTCACCCAATCAGAAGCAACGCTTTATGTTACCTTCTCTGTATCAATTACAGGTGTGTTTAAAACTTTTTCCCTCTTTTTTTTTGCCTTTTTATAATGATAATTAAAGTGTTGAATCTGAAATTGGTGAATGTATTGATGATAACAAGTGTGACTTTGATTCTGATAAAAAGGAACAATCATTATTTTCATCATCCTTATCATCATCATCATCATCATCATCAATGTTTACTATTACTATTGATATTGTTATTTTTATTATTATTATCATCATTTTCTATTATCATCATTATTACCAGTTCAATAAGAATTTCAGCAGTTTAATACATCACACCCCAAGCTTACAACAAAAATAACGACAGTAATAATAACAGTGATACTACTCCCACTACTATTTATAGTAAGAATAATGATAATAATAATAACAATGATAATAATAATAATAACAACAACAATAATAATGATGATAATAATAATAATGATGATGATGATAATGATGATGATAATAATAAAAATGATGATGATGATAATAATAGTGATAATGATAATAATAATGATAATAAATAGTTCATAATTTGAACAGGTCGTATCATTCCAAGTGTTTGTGTGTAATATCAAGTGAGTAATAGACGTATTAACTAACCCACACTTGACAAAACGTTCATATCTAACTAAGATTATATCCGCAAGTAATAAGATTTAAATTACACCTAGAAAGATACTGGTGATTTGATTGGTTGCTTGGTATTGATCATTCCGCCCATTTTAAAATGACGTCATCATTCGTGCAATTTAGATCCTTACGGTTTTATTTACTTTACTTTGGGTTATGACATGTAAAATCTTCCAAAATATCATTAGATAACTTTAAAGTGATTGGTTAACATTGGTTTGACTTTTAAAAAATCTGAGCTAGAAGGTCACACTTGTCACCTGTGTCTGTGATATGATACAAAAATTAAGCCCAGAAAAAATTGCATTCAAAAATAATTATCTAGTGCTTCAAAAATTGAAATATAAAGTGACCGGAAACACCATCTTAATTTCATCCATACACTTATGTGTACTATTTAGGCGTCTATAAGACGCCTGTTTACAAAATCGGGGTTTGCCTTGTAGTTTTAGCTTTTCATTCTCAATAATGGTTGTTTTCAGGGTTTATTAGTTCTAATCCATGCACTTGTACACATGTTTCATATTGGTTTGAGAATTTTTTAAATCGGCTGCTCACAAAGTTAAACAATACCTTTAAACTTCATAATGATTGTCACTACCTTTCCCCGAGATCTAAGCTACCATTTAAAAAAATCAGAGTCAAATAATTTGTGGAGCCCTCATTGATTACAATATAAAGTTCACCCACCCTCTGCGAAAGGAGTCTGGTTCCAGAAATTCCAGTAGTTGTAGTAAACACTGATTTCATGAGAAAGTCTGTAAAACAAGGCTTAATTGTCAGTATGTCATCGAGGATCTAGACCTGGTACAGTTACATAAACTGAACTTTGTGAAATCTTGAAATCTACGCTGAAAATTGTTCACACTGAAGATCACCAACACAGATAGGCACACGTGGGACAGTGTATTATTATTGCTGGAATAAAAACCCGACGGAAGTGACCGAATCCGCGCTTTATTTTGCTTATGCTTATTTCTCAGCAATTACACAATTTCTTCCAGAATCCTTTGGCACATATTTTTCATTCATACAAACAGACACTTGGGTGGTCATTATATTAGATTCTGTAAAAAGTCATTTTGAGATCATTACCAAAACTGGAATTTATCTTTAAACCACTTTGGTTGCTGAGACAACTGGACAATGTCAGGTGTCACCTTGTCATTCTAACTCACTGTTAAGCGCACCAAAGGGACCGCGGAATGTCAGCGGGAATCAGGCACCAACATCTTTGTGAGAAATGAGGGGGGCGTTGCCTCGTATATGATTTCAACAACATGTGAGGAGAATAAAACAAAACAAAAGTGAAGTTCAATATACATGATACAATTGGGAAAACAAGATATAATTCAAAAGAAAAAGAAAAAAATGAGGGAGAAGAAGAAGGAGAAGAAGAAGAGGAAGAAGAAGGAAGAGGAGGAGGTGAAGGAGGAAAAAAAAATGTTTATTTGATAATATTATTTATTTGGGTTAACAAAATAGTAACCCAAGTCACATCTTTATTGATCAAAATGACATGAAATCATCTTTATTTCGCCCAATTTGAGTGATTGATAAGATCATTCTTTTTCACGACCTTTTATTATTCTCATAACGCTGTCTTGGATATCATCGATCCTGTTGGGATTGCGGTAAAACTTCATTCATATCTTAAATAAAGCTGACAAATAGAAGTCATGATGATCTCTCTTTTATTGGCTGGAAATCATAGCTGCTTTCGAAAAAGATATTGCTTTTCTTCAATTTGCCCGAGGGGGATCGATCGACGAAATTGGATTCGGAAACATCAAATGTTCAACGTTTTCCTAACATTAATTTACCATGACATGAATGACAGGCAAGGGGACGTCCAGGCGATGAAGTCACATTTGATAAAAAATTGCTCTTTGGAAATGAGTGTCCTTTTTTCTGCCTTCAGGAAATCGCGGCCCTCTTCATCGCCTGATCGAAAAAGAACAAATTAAATGTTCTATAAAGTATTTTTTTAAAGGTTTTATTCATTTATTTTTTCATAAATTCAATACGCACGGGAACATTAAATGTAAACATTACTGTAACCGATCATTTCCAATAGAGTTAAACCGCATACATTCGTAATTCCGAAGCTTCGTTATTCCGAAGGTTCATTTTTCCGAAGGTTCGTATTTCCGAAGATTCGTTAGTCCGAAAACGAAATGAGGTTCGTAATTCCAAAGGTTCGTTAGTCCGAAAAAGAAGTGAGGTTCGAAATTCCGAAGGTTCGTTAATACGAAAATGAAACTAGGTTCGTAATTCCGAAGGTTCGTTAGTCCGAAAACGAAATGATTAACGAACCTTATTTCGTTTTCGGACTAACGAACCTTCGGAACAACGAACCTTATTTCGTTTTCGGATTAACGAACATTCGGAACAACGAACCTTATTTCGTTTTCGCATTATAGAACCTTCGGAATAACGCCACAAATGTTCGGATTAACGAACCTTTTTACGTTTTCGGAATAACGAACATCGAGGTATAGGCAATTTACGTGTTTCGGAATTACGAACCTTCGGAATTACGAAGTGTAACCGAGTTAAACAATATTGAACTCTGCTGATATTAACGCTGACATCTTATGAATAAAACTGAAAGAATTATAATTTCGCATGTTTACAGCACCTTGGACACTCTGCAGAGTGGATTTGGCGCATTTCAAATCGCATTTATTATTGTTATTATTATTTTTAAAAAAATTAGGAAAAACAAAACAATTTTTGTCTTAGTCTATAGTGAGGCAGTTATAATTGTAAAATAAAAAAAAATCTAGGATTACTGGCTGTTCGTATGGGGTCATTTCTTTCACATTTGAATGCAGAGGGTTAATTAAGCGGGGAGGATTATAAAAATTTTCTTTCCACTCAAAAAAGATTCTCCCCACTCTTAGAATTATAATATCCTTGTTTCTTAAATATCAAGATAATCTTTCAACGCCTAAAAGACCCATGAAAGCATCATTTACCGATCCCTGGGGCAAGTTGTGTCGATAACTTATATTTTCTAGATTTCAAGACAAGGGCGCAGCGTTTGTTCAATAAAACTTAGAGAAATGCGCCCGAGGGACTTTGGAAATGACATACGAGTCACAATGAAATGCCACACGTTACGCCATAATTTAAAAAGGCCTGTTTAGTATCAAACACGAACCCCAGGGGCCTATTTTTCCCATTTTCAATCGATTTTGTGATCACATTCTCAGAGGCTCTATTTGAATTGATACAAAAGACGCAAACACTTCTGATATCAGCAAACTTAATATTTCTTAATTCATAGTGGTTTTGATGGGTATGTGTAAACAAAGCTATCTATTGCAATACTGTACAAGCTGAAATCAATCTATACCCTAATAAAAAAGTAATCGCACTATTGTTCAGTTTGAAACCGCAAAGATGAATCTTCTGAAGAAAAAAAATCGGTTATTCAAACTATAATGGATGTAATAATACAGAACTTTATTCTCAGATAAAAGATCGACAAATATAACAAGTCTCATTTCTCACCAATCTGTTAACAACCAACGAATCGACGATACATGTATGCTTGAAAAATGGGATAGATCAGCGCGTGTCCTTGTCTGGCGAAAGCTATAAACACTTGCGTTTTTGTCATGAACTTATATGTTTTATCATCACTCTCACAACCGCATACATTCGTAATTCCGAAGCTTCGTTATTCCGAAGGTTCGTATTTCCGAAGGTTCGTAATTCCAAAGGTTCGTTAGTCCGAAAACAAAGTGAGATTCGTAATTCCGAAGGTTCTTTAATCCGAAAACGAAATGAGGTTCGTAATTACGAAGGTTCGTTAGTCCGAAAACGTTGATTAACGAACCTTATTTCGTTTTCGGAGTAACGAACCTTCGGAACAACGAACCTCATTTCGTTTTCAGATTAACGAACCTTTGGAACAACGAACCTTATTTCGTTTTCGGACTAACGAACCTTCGGAACATCGTACCTTATTTCGTTTTCGGATTATCGAACCTTCGGAATAACGAACCTTCGGAAAAACGACACAAATGTTCGGATTAACGAATCCTTTTACGTTTTCGAATTAACGAAAATCGAGGTATACTAGGCAATTTACGTGTTTCGGAATTACGAACCTTCGGAATTACTAAGTGTAAACTTACAACAAAAGGAACTATTATGAGAAGGGTATTGGGGAAAGAATGGTACAGGTTTATTTTGAAAATACGCATATTTTTGTCCATGTATACCACTGTCAATCTTTTCACAGAAGTCTTCGTGTTAATCACGGTCTGGTGTTCCAGTATCAGTTATATTTATTTTACTAAACGAAAAGTAATATCTGCCCGGGCATATACTAATGTCCACTTCTTTGCACCATGAGTAAGGCAGTAATATCCCCATGGAACCCTAAGTGCGAAGAGTTCATTCTACAGAGAAGTGGACAAAGAGGACGACCACCGCCCATATGATAGTTTCAATCTAATAATTTGGACAATTAAAGACAACTGAACAAGATAAAAATACTAATGGTCCTAAACATGCTAGACGGCTTGCTTAGCTGATCAGTGGGTTTTCATACACCCACTATCAGGCTATCATTGCATAAAACGGTGAACCCCCTACCCCCCCCCAAAAAAATGACCATCTGACCATGTGATTTTGTTGGCATGGTCAGCCCCCCCCCCCCTTCAAAACCGTTCCGGGGACCCCTGACACTAACAGATGTTAACACGCGTGGCAATCTGGGGGGGAGGGGGTAGATCGTCCATTTAATTTCTCCGACCCCCCCCCCCACACCCAAAACCTCATGAAATCACGTCGCATGCGTGTTAAAACTCTCCGAAGCCGCGGCCCTGAATGCTCTGTTGAGATGCCTGACATGCCTGAGGAGCATCAGATACAGTTTCAAACTAAATGATGCGATCGTCTGAAAACAGGTTTTTGTGAATACGATGTTTGTCCTCTATGGCGTGCCAAGTGTACGCCAGTATATTCTGTGCAATTCAAGCAATTCCGTACACAAAATGTGTTTTTATTCAGACGAAAATCTTTTTGTCATGACGCTTTTCTAATTTCGTACACGAAATTTATTTTGTGTCACACAAAATCATTTTCGTCTCGACGAAATGCACAAAATAAATTTCGTTTAGACAAAATGTAATTGCGTCCACAAACTTCATTTGGCGTGCCATACAAAATGGCGCACCAAATGTCCGATGGTAAATTCCGTCCAATTCACGTCATTCCGTACACAAAAGTTTTTTTGTTCGTATGAAAATGATTTCGTCATGACGCAGTTTTATTTCGTATACGAAATTATTCTTGTCACACAAAATAAATTTTCGTCGAGACGAAATGTAATTTGGTCCACAAAATTTATTTCGTACACACGAAATGAATTTTGATCTAACGAAATAGCACCCCAATTGTCCAAAGGAAAATTCTGTAGGAAAATATGTGTTTCACTCCAACGAAATTCATTTCGTCATGATGCAGTTTGATTTCGTATACGAAATTTATTTTGTGTCACACTTATAATCAATTTCCTCGAGACGAAATAAAATTGCGTCCTCGAAATTCATTTCGTTGCGATGCAAATATTTATTCCGTCAACGAAATGATTTTGTGTCACATCACAAAAAATTCCGTCGACGAAATGATTTTGTGTCACATCACAAAAAATTCTGTCCATGTAAAATAATTCTGTCTCCTCTTTCTGGCAGGGAATATGAGATCGTCGCTGATTGGCTGCACCTTGCTCAAGCCGATATCTTCGCTCGATCGATATCCGGGCGCGGGACGGTCACACTCACAGGTCGGCATGTTGGTGAACCTTTCTTGTTTAGCTTAGATTTCACGTTATTCATGTCAACGAGAGCTGTAAACAACTTCTCTAATTGGTAGAATGTGGACGGACATTGCATTCGTAAGTTTAGCTATGTTTTCGACTTCAAAATTACGTTGAAAACAAAATGGGAATTCGTTAGTCGTTGCCAAACTTGCATTTGCAAGAAGCTGTGCAATTTATAGTCCCGTGTATTCAAGTTTGTGTAGGGTCCTACTGTAGTCGACCATGCCAGGCCAGGGGGATTGGTCTTTTGTGCACACCTAAAATGGTAATGAATTATACAGGCTGATATTTAGGCCTAGATTTTGATAAATGGTGTAAAATTCATACTCAGACTGACTCAGAGCAAAATGCATGTTGAAATTGGAAACTTCATTGGATGACAAATTTTATATAATTATTGACTGTCTGAGACTGAGTCAGTGATTGACGTGATTTTATTTTTAGATTATTAAAAACAGCTTTAGCTTGGGCACCCACACGCATTGCGAGGTTAGTATTAATACTGGTAAATTAAACCATTGAACCATGTTTGGCAGTGGATTTCGAATTGACAGTTAATGAGTTAGTGGGTCGCGCATGCTGGCTTGCTGCGATCCCACTTCTGCAAGTGATGTCCACGTCCATAAGGCATTAAACACACCACTTCTAAGTAATGGCTTGGTTTTTCTGTGCGCTGTGGCATGTCAGGGGCGGATCCAGCTTTTATAAAGGGGGGGTTGGGGTGGTATGTGAGGGAGCGTAGCGACCGAGTCCAAGCGAGCGGAGCAAGCGAGGGTGTTTGGGGGGGTGTCCCCCCTCCCACGTAGGGAAAATTTTTGAAAATCTGTGTGTGAAAATGGCGTTTCCTTGCATCTAAAACACCACTATTTTTTATATAGAGGTCGTTGCCAAATTAACCCCCATGAAAATTTGTAAAATTAAGTTGCAATCCCCCATTTTTTTTTTTTTTAATGGGGGGATTTTTGTTTGGGGATGAGAATCAGCAACCCTGGCCTAGATTGTCACTTCCGCGGTGGCCCGTGTCCTCAAAAAAGCTGATGGGGGGCAAAAAGGACTATGTGACATTTGTTCGCCCAACCCTCCCCCCAAATAAATAATAATAATAAATTAAATGAATACTACATAGAAATAGAATAAAATAAAATTACAAGTTTTTTAAAAAAGATAAGATTTAAAAAAAATGGTCCCCAGATTTTTTTTTTTGGGGGGGGGTTGCAACCCCCCCTCTAGATCTGTTTCTGCATGTAATGAACCCTTGACTATGAGTTGGGCTTGTCCGTAGACTCTAATGTTAGAGTCGAGGCCTATCTCGGCTCGGGCCCAAAGATGCGCCACCGCGCACAGAAAAATCATGTGGTATGGACACCAGAAGTAAGAATGAGATCCCATGCGCGACCCACTGACTTAGATATCCACTGCCAAAACGGTTCATGGTACAGGGTATAGGGCAAGTCCAAGAAAAGGTCACCCTAGAAGGTAAAATTTTATCTCCAATTTAAGAAGTTATCTTTGGAGGGGTAAGAAAGCCTATCGCCTGTTGTGGTAGCCTAAGTATGTTTGGCCTAGGTCCTAGCCCCACTCATTACTAGTACAAGTTTAGTTACTTCGAGCGATGTTTGTGCCGGCTCCACTTCACCACCACTACTATACGCTCCATCTGGCTGAACATCGTGTCCGTTAAGTCGATCTGATATTCCGAGTGACAAAGGTGGGATTTTATGGGGAAATATAAAACTCATGGAACATCACGATCTTTAAAAACAAAACTAATATAGGAGGGGGTCCAGTGTCCGGACATGTTATCTTTTGGTTACACTTCGTAATTCAGAAGGTTCGTAATTCCAAAACACGTGAATTCATTATTGCCTGAACCACAATGTTCGTTAAATCGAAAAAGGGTTCGTTAATCCGAACATTTGTGGCGTAATTCCGAAGGTTCGTTAATCCGAAAAGGAATAATGAGTGATAATTCCGAAGGTTCGTTAGTCCGAAAACGAAATGAGGTTCGTTAATCCGAAAAAACTAAATGAACAACGAACCTCATTTTTTTTCGGACTAACGAACCTTCGGAATTATGACTCTCATTATTCCTTTTCGGATTAACGAACCTTTGGAACAACGAACGTCATTTCAATTTTTGGATTGTCGGACCTTCGGAACAACGAACCTTATTTCGCTTTCAGATTAACGAACCTCCGGAATATCCAAACCTTCGGAATAACGAAGCTTCGGAATTATGAATGTAAACAATCTTTTTGAAGCCTTCCTTTTTGTCTTTGGATTACACTAAAAATATGAATTCAATACTTGTTATCATCTTCTATTTTGTTCTTTATATTTCCCAACATTTTGTACTAAAATTTGATGAAACTTCGCTTCTAACTTTTTTCAAATGACTTTCTAACATTGATCGTGTGGACACACAACCTGTACGGACACACAACAACTGAGTGACCTGAAACTCAGGCAGGACGTTTAGCAATACTTGATTAACCTTATGCCCAAATTTCATGAACTAGGTTTCTAAGTTTTCATTTAAAAAACACAACCTTTTGTTAAGATTTGGTGTTGATGCCGCCACCGTCAGAAAAACAGCGCCTATAATATAATTTTACTCTCCTATGCAGGTGAAACAAAACGGAAGGAAAGAAGGGAAAACACAAATTTTGTGCATTTTCATGTATTTATTTTCAATAGTCTCGGCAGTGCAGCCGTCCTTGCATGGTAACTATTATATAAAGATTATCCAGCAGCTTGCAAAGGAAAGTCAGTTTCAAAGTAATTTCTTCAGTGCACAGATGAGGCGAGGGGGTCTTCGGGCGCTTGCCCCCTCTCCTCTCCTACAAAAATAAATTATGACCAAGAAAGTAGAAAAGAAAATGGTGAAATATATTTTTTCTGAATATTATGCTTTCATTGGATATTTATAAAGTTAAATATTTTTATTTTTTTTGCTCGCTCACAAAAAAAAGATCTGCCCAATTATTCATATCTAGCCCCTTCAAAACTTTGGCTCACTTCGCCACTGATTTGTTTCATCACACTTCTATGCAAATACTTACGCCTATAGAATAGAATACATTATATCCTACATAGAGTAAATCATGTATAGTACTATTGGTTCAAGTAGCATCATGTGACCGAATATATTTCAACTCTGACGTCATACCTCGATATATTTTTGGATACTAGTATATCGAGGTCTGACATCATTATTTCACAAAACTGGATCTAGCTAAACTCTCAGGCACACCGGCCAGCGCGCTCTCTCTCCCGGCAAGTCCAGCGATGTGTCGGCACAGGCACTGATCTGCGTTCTGCTGAGCACGATGGCTCAGAGAAAAGTAGGTAATTCAACTCAAGTAACCGGACTTTGCAAGCTCATCACATAGATTTTGGTTATAAATTATAAAAAGTTGGATAAAAAACAAATATATCAGGCGTTTCATTCGAAAGCATAGTGGGAATTATTAATCCTCGGTTGGACTGGCAAAACTACTATATTTCCCTCGGGGCTTCGCCCCTCAGGAAGTAATTGTCAGACCAACCTCAGATAAATAATTCAACTATACTTTCTCAAAGCCTGATATATTTGTTTACTATTTCTCATAATTCCATATGGCTTTGTGTAATTATTTTGTGTCCAGAATTACTTCATTAATATGAAATTTTATTCAGAATCACAAAAACTGCAAGCTCTCTTTTTCTCCTAATAATCAGAGACAAAATGAGCCCAAGATTTTGAGGGAGTCAGATGTGTCATATCAGGCAAAATTCAATAGAAGTTGTGAGCGAGCAAGCTTTTCATTAAAAAAAATCACATTTTGTAGCTTGACATAAAAATATTCAGAAAATGTTATATTTCATTTTTCTTTCCCTTTTTTTTTTTGGGGGGGGGGAGAGCATCCCAAGCCTCCCCCCATCTATGCACCTCTGTCTAGTGTCTATATTACTGTTATATTGTTATTTCAAGACTAATTTTCATAGAAACGATTGGTTCAGAAAAAATATTAAACACATGCAGCCTTTCATGGAAAGTTCCCCCGGTTGTCCCGAAAAGGTGTGTTTTGTTTGACTTTCCTCCTCAACCCACCCTTTCGAGAAAAGCTCTCGCGGCATATCTCAACGTCCGTATGACATATTTGTCCTGCCCACCAGAGGTGAAGGCGAGACTAAGGGATCCAAATGTCGTCTGTCCGTCCGTCACAAACCTGTAATGACACATAACTCCACAACCGTAAGTCGCTTTTAAACCAAACATGGATGGTAGATGGACCTGGGTGACCTGCATGTTGAGCTGCAGTCAGAGGTCACATGGTAAGGTCAAAGGTCATTTTCAGGTCAACGTTAAAGTTTACATGCAACACTTTTATGACACCTAACTCCACAACCGTAAGTCGCTTTTCAACCAAACTTGGATGGTAGATGGACTTGGGGGACCTGCATGTTATGCTGCAGTCTGAGGTCATATGGTAAGGTCAAAGGTCATTTTCAGGTCAACGTTACAGTTCACATGCAAGACTCTTATGACACCTAACTCCGCAACCGTAAGTCACTTTTCAACCAAACTTGGATGTTGGATAGACTTGGGGGACGTGCATGTTATGCTGCAGTCAGAGGTCACATGGTAAGGTAAAATATCATTTACAGGTTAAAGTTTACATGCAAGACTCTTATGACACCTAACTCCGCAACCATAAGTCACTTTTCAATCAAACATGGATGGTCGATGGACTTGGGGGACCTGCATGTTATGCTACAGTCAGAGGTCACATGGTAAGGTCGAAGGTCATTTTCAGGTCAACGTTAAAGTTTACATGCAGGACACCTAACTTCGCAAATGTAAGTCGCTTTTCAACCTAACATGGACAGTAGATGGACTTGGGGGACCTGCACATGTTACGCTGAAGTGGGAGGTCACATGATAAGTTCAAAGGTCATTTTCAGGTCAACGTCAAAGTTTACATGCAAGACTCTCTTATGAAAACTAACTCCGCAACCGTAAGTCACTTTTCAACCAAACTTGGATGTTGGATAGACTTGGGGGACGTGCATGTTATGCTGCAGTCGGAGGTCACATGGAAAGGTCAAAGGTCATTTACAGGTTAAAGTTTACATGCAAGACTCTCTTATGACACCTAACTCCGCAACCGTAAGTCACTTTTCAACCAAACTTGGAAGGTAGATGGACTTGGGGGACCTGCATGTTATGCTGCAGTCAGAGGTCACATGGAAAGGTCAAAGGTCATCTACAGGTTAAAGTTTACATGCAAGACTCTCTTATGACACCTAACTCCGCAACCGTAAGTCACTTTTCAACCAAACTTGCAGACTTATGCTGCAGTCGGATGTCACATGGTAAGGTCAAAGGTCATTTTCAGGTCAATATTAAAGTTTACGTGCAAGGCTGGTATGACAAGTGTTATTCCATCCCAGTAATTTCACAATGAAGTTTCGATATAATTCTTGCGTGCCCTCGCAAATCACAATATTTCTGGTTATTTTCATAAGTGGGCGAGACAAAAATTGCTTTTGCCTTGTTTTTTAGTCATGTTCAAAATGAATTAGTGATGATTTCATTTTTCTCGGCATTTTAATCCCCAAGTCTGCATGGTTTAATTATGTTTGATGCATGTTTTGCCTTTAGTAGACAGCTGGCAGCCCTCTGTCTCGAGGAGTATTTTTATATCTTTTTCTGTATTTGGTGAGTGAAGCCAACGAAATTCAGCTGAACAACCAACATAAAGGCATGGTCACACCGGCCGAGCGTTGTTGGAGCGGTAGGGAAAGAGGGTAGAATTTTTCTCTCAAAATGGGGGAAAAAATCGAAAACAAAAAAAACTAAAATCGAACTTGAAAATGGTAAACGGTAGCGAGCAGTGATGATTTTTTTTTCTCTCCGCTCCACGACCGCTCCAACAACGCTCGGCCGGATGCCTTTACACTTAAGGGGAATCCAGCCTTGGTCATAAAATATAGTGTTGGAAAGGAGAAAATTAGATAAAACAGAATGGTGAAAGTTTGAAAGAAATCGGACCAACAATAAGAAAGTTATGGCTGCTTTAAAATTGAAATCCCTATGATTATGTAGATTTCAAAGTGGCAACTGGGTAAGTAAATTATGACAAGAGGCAAGGACAACTTTCCCATAGGCCATGTACTTAATTATCAGGGATTTGTGTTTTTCTCCTAACTGCCCTTCCCCTGGGGCAGTAATCTAAATATAACCCTGGTAGTATATTGTTTTATGTCCTCATGTGAAAGAAAAATAAAAATTTGAAGTAAAACATTTGAAAAAATGACATATTAGCCATTTTATGTATTGGAGTACATGGAAGAGTAGTCCTTGCCTTACATCACTGTGACATCACATATGTGGCCAATTTGCAGTCTCGTGGATCTAGGGATTACCAATATTCACAACTTTAAAAAAATAACTTTCTTATTATTTGTCAGATAGTGTTCAAACTTTCACCTATCAACTTGACTGATTTTTCTTATTCCCCTAAGAACAAGTTTTTATTTGGGTTGGATTCCCCTTTAACAGAGATTGAAGCTTTTGTTCTAGTTTTGGCTCTGCTATTTTTTTGATTGGATGTATTTCCTGATTTATCACAATAATTGCAAGTTTTATCATGATTTAACTTTTTGAAAATTATGCTATTATGTGATTAAGGCTACATCTCTTGTACTTTCTACCGATAGTCTCAATATAACGTTATTAATGGATTATTTCTTGTAAAAAATCCTAAAGATAGGAACTAACTCTGTGGTTAGTAGATAAATATGACTCACTTGTCCAGGTGTTGATAAACGGGCCGCTGCTGAGTAGGCCTAGAGTTTTCTTAATTATATATAATTGATTTCATGACATGTGTTTACATTTGCTGCAGATTCCCATTCAGCCGTTGGACTGAACTGGTACTGTAACACAGTATGGATGGTCAATATGAAGCAAGCTTCATCGAATTCCTCCAAGAGCTCTGAACTCTGTTCTGATCATTTTGAAGATGCTTGCTTTGACAGGACTGGGCAAACGATTCGTCTAAGACAGGATGCTGTCCCAACCACATTTAATTTGCCGCCTCGTCATCAGAAGGTACAGTAGATCTATATCATACGTGTTTTAAAGAAATATAATCTCTGTATTATCTATCTACCTTTGGTTTGACAGAACAATGTTTTGAATATTCCATTCTCAGTAGCCAAAGAGAAATGAAAATTATCCTATTCGGGAGGGTCACCATGGACCTCGGCCTATACTGTGTACCAGGGGACTGTGTATTTTAAGTTAACGCTTACTAAATGATCAAACAAATTAAAAATTTGGTTTAGCCCTACATAATTAGCATGAGCTTCTTTGAAATTGCAAAGCTAAGGGTGTATTGCTGATTTTTCATAATTTATTAAAATTCATTTTTGATAAATTATTTTATGCATAAATAGAGAATTCTCTGCTGTACAGTTAAGTAAATCTCTAAATAAGTTCCCAAGTTCTACAGTGCGTATGAAAAAATGGGATAGATTTGAAAAGTCTATAAAATTTTTGTTTCAAATTATGATCTCAATATTTTGGTGTCAATACATGCTATGGAGTCTTATCCTTCAAATGCTATTAAAATAATTTGGTTTTGTTCGTGCTTACGCAAACACAAATTTTTGTTTTGTCTGGGGTAAAAAAGGAAGCTTGCGCCAAAATGGCATAATATGATGGTCGGACTTCTTGCTATCAGCAGAATTCCTCTTAACCTTTTCATTATCTTTGCCATAATTTTCGAATTATGCAGTCAAAATTCATTTCCAAATCTACTTATTTATTTGGATAGTTGTGGTGGTGTTCCTTTTTAATATGTTCTCTTTTAGTTTTGAATATTCCTTAGGCAAGAACATTTTTTTAAACCAAATTATGGTAGAGCGTGTTTTTTTTCGAATCCTTTCATTGTGTTCTGCAAAGGTAATGATGCCTTTGAACAGTGGCATACTGAGGGGTGGGGGCTCGGGGTGCTCCCCCCCCTCCCAATACAAAATTATGACCAAGGAAAAAAGTGGAAAGAAAAATAACAGAAAACATAGAAAGTGAAATATGATATTATTCTGAATATTATGTCAAAATCACAAAATTGGATATTTTAGTAAAAACTGGAAATTTTTGCTTGCTCGCTTCACAACTTTTTAATGCATTTTACCTGATCTGCCATATCTTCCTCCTTCAAAATTGACTCAATACACCATTGCCATTGAAAGACATGAATATTTTCTTGTTTGTCCTGTCAAGCACATAATTAAACTTGGTGAAGGATTCAATGACCCCTTGAAAATAGGATTCATGTCTTTTATAGGTACCATTACATAAATTGTTTCACATAATTATTATCAAAGGTACCATAACATAATTTGTTTCACATAATAAAAAGGATTTGAATGATTACAAATTCTCCCAATTAAAAATGCAAATCTTCTCACTTGGGTTGACAAGAAAGTCTCTTCTTACTTATGAAGGAAAATTCAAAGGTAAAAGAAGTTCAAATTAAAACCAATGTAATTCAGGTAAATGAATAAATTTATTAGTGAAATTTGACAGCATTTTTCGAAAATTATGGCAAAGATAATGAATATATTATAAGTCTGCTGATTAGCCAAAAGTCTAAAAGTATAAAACGTCCCGTGTTCGCTCAAGCATGAATTTATTTTTTAAATGCCATTTCAAAGATAAGATCTTAGAGCATCTATTAATATCAAAATATAGATATAATATTTTGAGACAAAGCAAAGATTTTATAATTTCAACCAATAAGTGCAAGAATAATGATGCATTTGTCATTTATGATTTAAAATAGAATTTCCATTGGATTAGATTTGTAAGAAAAATAATGTTTTTGAGCAATTCTAGGTCCGACATGAACTCATACATTGTTGCATTACTGCGTATCCGGATGCCGCAAACTTGGTCCCTAAACTTCTGCGAGACTTGACCAACAAAAAAAATATGAGGACATGTTTCTAACTGTGGAATTATTGCAAAACATGTGGAGGGGGGCTTATTAAAGTGATGGTCCAGGCTGAAAATATTTATACATGTAGCTTAATAAATAGAGTAGAAGTCACTGAGCAAAATGCCGAAAATTTCATCAAAATCAGATGACAAATAATCAAGTTATTGAATTTGATAGTTTATAACAGTAGTTTGTGAAAACGGTCGTCATGAATATTCATTAGGTGGGCTGATGATGTCACATCTCAAATTGTTCTTTTGAATTTTATTATATGAAATTATGTTTATTAAATTTTATCCTCCAAGAACTAGAAAAATTGGATTGACAACTGATTTAGTACATTAGATATTAATTGCTGAAACTTATTTCATCATAATGGAGACACATCATTTACACATGTATGAAATAATGAAAAAATTATGATTTTATGAACCAAACAGAAAGTGGGGATGTGACATCATCCCACCTAATGAATATTCATGATATGACTATTTTCTCAAAATATTGCTAAACTTTAAACTTCAATAACTTTATTATTTGTTATCCGATTTTGATGACATTTTCAGCATTTTGCTCAGTGGATTCTACTCTATGTATTAAGATATAAATATTTTCAGCCTGGACCATCCCTTTAAGACCCCCCTTCCTCCTTTGGGGCCAGATAGGGTTAATAAATCATCATGAATATTTAAACATGTTTATTTTGCTGCAAGTCCATTGAAAAGGATTCATTTCTAAACAAATATTATTCTAAATGTACTATTGAATATTAATTTGACAAATTTAAAGTCATTTTTTCATTCTTGCATCTCGGTTTATTCAATTTTTCTTCTTTTTTTAATGTTTTTTTTTTTTATTCACTCTTCTCGTACAGAATGCACACAAACCAGGGAAACCCTCGAAAGAAAGTCATTTAGATTCAGCAAGCAACCTCCCAGATACTGCAAAGACACCTGTACCAAAGTCTTCAGCACCTTCCCTGGGACTACTACTCAATGCCAAAAATCTAAGAGGGGTAAAGTGGAAGATAACAGCAACATATATCTAAATGGGGTATTGTACAGTATGATTGATCAACCAATGATACCAGTTGTATTCTGACATTTAAATCCATGTCCCTCTGACCAATGTTGTCAAATAAAAACCTTGCTTTGAGCATAACATCCTCAAGGTGGTCTGAAATTCTATTAGAAGGTACATGTACTCTTCTGTGGAAGTTCATTTTATGCTTTGACTGCTAATCTATAAGTTTTATTATCAATATGCTAGTGTTCTGAAGTTGATGTGTTAATAATCAATTGTTTTAATGTTTTATTCTATTTAAAACATAATAGATGGAGACCAGCAGCATGGCAGCAGGAGCTAATGTTGGTCGTGATGAGGCATATACCACCATCAACAATGCTGCAATTGCAGTCACCACCACCAAGTCTGCTTCTGTCACTGCCATCACCATTGCCACCGCCATTACCAAGACCACTCCTGACACAAAGCCCCCAAGTCCTCAACTGACCAGATATTGCAGCTGGAGAAGGATATACCAGGAACTTCAAAGCCAGGGCTTGCCAGTCTCCTACAATAAGAAAAATGCCATGGGCCCATCTAATGAACTAGTAGTAGAATATTTGGCCACAGTTGTAGAAATGCAGAGACTAACATACTGCCACAGGTAAAAATCAATGTCAGATATGATGGATAGTCTTTGAAATATGGGTTGCAGAATGAATATCAGTAAAACCCATCATGATGTGCTATCTGATTTAACCCTAAAAAGGCCGTGGGAGCCCAAAAATTTTCACGATAAATCCACAACGTGAAAGATTGTGCCGCGTCATTATAAAGCCTTTTTTAAAAAAGTTTATGAGTGTTCAGACAAAATTTGTGACACCTGGGTACCCGGTTCTGCAATTATGCAACATTGTGCATTGTGTAAGTACACATGTCAGAATTGCACTAAAATGTGATTTCATGGACAAATCCAATGCAAAATCTGTTTCTAGCCAGAATTCATAATTGTATCGTACCGGTTAATGTTTATTTTTACTGATTAAAATCTATTAATTTCATTGTGCTTATGATCAGAAAATTTTGTCAACAATATAAAAAAAGTAAAAAAAAAACAAAGAAATACTTAAGAAAGGAAAAAAATACATATGAAAGGTATGTGATATCAATTAATTTTTATGTGTCTGAACAAAAACTTCAAGGTCTGTGTTTATAGATTTCCAGCCAAATTCTAATTTCATGCATGATTTAGTAAAACATATAATTCTAAATAATTTTAGAATGATCAAATATACAATTTTTTCATCTGTGGCAGGCATTTTGCATTTCTTCACAATTGCGCAATTAACGGTCAATCTTGAGGGCCCCCACTCCCCTTCCGCCCATCTTTCCTGCCTCCAAAATACCCTGGCAGTCTTATTAGGGTTAGATTAAGTCTACATTAAGCAAACATAAAATTCTTACAATTGAATTCAGTGGCGTAATGAGCCAAATATTTTGAGAGGGCTAAATATGGCGAATGGAACAAAAGTTCTCCAAAGAGAGCGAAGGGAGTGTGCAAAATTTTAGAACTTTTTAATACAGAAATCAAAATTTGGAAAGATTTTGACGTAATAATATCCAGTAAATACTCTCTATTTCACCCTTTCTCGTTCGCTTTCTTTCTTTTTCTCCTTTTCTTTCTTGGTCGTTAAACATTGGGGGGGGGGGCAGTCAGACCGCAGGTCCCTATGCTAATGAGCAAAAAGTCCAGATACATCCAAATCATCTCGTGGCTGAATCCTTGCAAAATCTTGTGATTCATGAGATTTTCTTTCTCGAGTCTAAGAATTTACCTGTTTTAAAAGAAAATTCCAGTATTGGTAACGATCTCAAAATGACTTTTTACAGAATCTAATATAATGACCACCCAAGTGTCTGTTTGTATGAATAAAAAATATGTGCCAAAGGATTCTGGAAGAAATTGTGTAATTGCTGAGCTAATAAGCTCATATTCCAGCAATAATAATACACTGTCCCACGTGTGCCTATCTGTGTTGGTGATCTTCAGTGTGAACATTTTTCAGCGTAGATTTCAAGATTTCACAAAGTTCAGTTTATGTAACTTTACCAAATCTAGATCCTCGATGATATACTGACAATTAAGCCAGACTTTCTCATGAAATCAGTGTTTACTGCAACTACTGGCATTATTTAATTTAACTTGAGGTTAAATTAAATATTATTGCACTATCAGATAGAGTAAAAGTTACTCTTTCATATTGGTCATTTATTTTGTATACAATATTTTGTTAAATAAGTAAATTTCTGGCCTGAAAGTGTGCCTCAAAACTTAATTTTCTTCTTCCATTTTCTTTTGCACATTGTGCAAACTTTTTATTTTGAGCCTCAATGATATCCATATCACCATAAAGCTGAACTTCTTTTCTTTCTCACAATGCCACTCTTGATATGCGGCACCTTTTAATCGGGTCAAGATCACACTTTTCCCACTAAGGTACAATACGAGATTTCTGTAATTTTGTACTTGCATGAAATCCAGAGTTCTGATTGGCTGGATAAGGTTCACAGAACAACAGGCACAGGGTATTTGAGGAGATTACCACATGGGAAGTGTGACCTTCCTACGAACCCTGGCACTGGAACCGTTGGAATTTGCCACTGGGTGGTCTATTTGACCAATCAGAATGCAGTATTCTTGTTTTCAAACTGCTTTATGTACTTGGCAAATGAAAAGTGTGATCTTGACCCGATTAAACCAATTCTTATTTTGAAACCTATATCGTTTCAAAGCATACATATTCAGCTTTATCATGATATAAAAATCATTTGGGCTCAAACACAAATAAAGTGTGAAAATAGCAACTTTTGTCTGGTGAAAATATTTATTTTATAGCATATTTTAGATCAAACTTTGAACCTATATTACAAAATCTTTGAATAAATCCAAACATATGACATGAAAGAATGATTCTTCTTCTTTACAATGGTACCAAATTCATGAAATTCGATGCACAGTTAGAGCAGCAATGACCGAATGAAAAGGTGTTATGGTCCGCGTCAAGCTCATTAAATATACAAAACATCTCAAGTCATGAATATCATTTGGATGAAAGAAGCCACTCTCTTGGGACCTGCAGTCTGACTGGGGGGCATGGCCCCCATCTATACATCAGTGATGGATTTAATACTTTTTGCATGTACGATGACGATGCTCGCTCTCTCTCACCCATCCTCACTATGTGTATATGTGTGTGCAAGATGAATTATGAGGAATAATTGCATGAAGTGACGTTTTTCAACCAGAGATTGATCCTTATATATTATTTACTATTGCATTTTTGTTCATCATATTGACCCATCTTGACCCCTTTACCCCCCCCCCCCTGACAAAAACCTAATAGTCAAATGAAGTTTCCTTTTCTTTTCTTTTGATATACATGTAATGTATTCATGTGAGAAAAAAAATTATAGTGCCAAACATTTTTTGAAAATTTTAATTTATTCCTTCAGGTGAGGTTTTGTCCACAGTTCCAGAAGGACACAAAATAGTATCAGAAAGTCATGCCAGAATCAACAACTGAAGGGTTTGAAGAGCCAGATAAAGAGCCGAGAAATGTGATTTTAAAGGTAAGTTAAACTTATTTATAATTCTGATTCATTTTGGCATAGAAAGTAAGTCATAATAACAATTTGAATTATTTTTGTCTTCTTGATTTGCTCTTTGTCAGGAATCCAAATTTTAGAATTAAACTCTTAGTTTGAGGTGTTGATGATTTTTTTTTCAGCTGCAAAAGTAACAAACCAATATCAATCATTGGTCGATAATGTGACTTGCTTTCTCTTGCCAAATTGGTACATGTACATGTATATTCTGCATTTCTATAATGATTGACCCCACCACTAGCACATAAGATGCAACATGTCAAATAACTGTCAAACTCACTTCATCATGTATTTAATTATTAATATTTCATTAAAGGAGTAAAAGGACTCAGAAAGATTACCCGAAAAAGCTCACAGAATTTTTTTTACTGGTAGACCCTTTACATTCATTTGATGAATTGAGTTCATGCAAAATCAACTGAATGTTATGAGTACAAAATCCTGTTAATACACCTTACTGTGAGGCTATTCTGGTAGGTCATCCCGGGAGTGCCTGAGGATCTTGTCCATTTGGATAAATCTTGCAAAGTACCAAGAGGTGCCTCCACCCCCCCCCACTCTATTAAGGGTTAACAATGAAATTGAAATTAGGAATAAGTTTAGTATCTTCCGGGGGGGGGGGCACTCAGTATATAATGCATAGTGGGTATGTGCCGCGGAGGGGACCCCCATTTTCACACTCAAATTTCCGTTCCAAGGCATAGCATTTTGCCTTGTTGATAAAAAGAACAAAGAAAGCCGCTCCAAGGCATAGCATTTTCTTCTTATCGAGAAAAAAGAAGAGGGAAATCCGCTCCAAAGCTAGCATATTTTTTACGTTACGCCGCTCCGATCGCATTGAACGAGTCGAATTTTGGTGAAAAGCGGCGCAGAGCTCCCCCGGCGGAGGCCGCGCTAGCTGCATCATGCACGCATGACCGTTCCGTGGGGATGCATACGCACTCACACGCTGGCGATCCGTTCCAAGGACCCCCGTTTTCACAAACATTTGTCGTTTTGAAGCCCGTTCCGAGGACCCTCCTTTTTACAATAAGCCCGCTCCAAGGCCCCCGTTTTTTGTCTCGCCCGCGGCACACCCCCACCACATTTTTGGTCGAGTGCCCCCCCCCCCCCGGAGTATCTTGCTCATATGCATTATAAATTAATTACTATTTCAGGTACTTCAATCACATGCACAGTAGGAGCAAAAACAGCAGCAAACACACAGGAGATGTAACACTACATTGACCAACAGCAACAACTACAGCAGCATCAACAATTTCTGCAGGAGATGCAAAAACCACACTGGCAACCTCAACAACATCAAGGTGTCCAACAAGCACTCCGGGAACGTTAACAGCAACCACAGCTTCAGCTGGAGTTTCAACAAACACATCAGAAAAAAACCAACAGCAGCAAAAAAAACACTTATGAATAATGAAATGAATCTAATTGAAACTCAAAAGCCAATGACGCAACATCTTTGACAAACTGAGACAATTATTCATTCTTTTACAGGATAAAGAAATACTTTTTTAAAGTGTAAATTTGCAGGAACACAATGGATGTTCCTATGTATCTATTTAATGAAATAAATTTGACTTTAATAAATTCAGTAAATTCAATTCAATAAATTTAGTGATTCAATAAATATCTACTTTTATTTGTCAATGAGTGAAAATACCTGTATTTTCTATTTAGAATGACAAAAAGCAATTTATCAATTCAATATCATCAAAAACTTTAGCAATATGGTTGTTAGGCCCTCCAAATTGTTGATATTTTGATGAAAAAGCCGTTTCTGCTGCAATATTTGACGCAACTCAAATAGATCAAATATTGTCGCAGAAATTGTCATTTGCCCCTGAAAGTATCTGCGGCAAATATTTGACGCAGCTCAAATAGCTGCATCAAATATTGCCGCAGAAATTGTCATTTGCCGCTGTTTTGAGATTTGCCGCAGAAAATGGGAGTTGCCGCTGCGGCAAATGTTTTATGAAACGGGCCCCAGGTCAATCAAAATATTTTCGAATTCGTGCTGGTGAGCAACACGTTCACTCCCAGCGATAGGGACTTGTTTAAAAATGGCATAGGAAATATGCTTTTCTAAGTATGGTAAACTCATAGTAGAATTTAGGTGTTGCAAGAATTAAATTGTGAATGAACTGTATTGGTAGGTAAGACATGCGTAGAGGATTATTTGTCTTTATCCATTTCTATTTTCCACATTTTTCTTTTGTTTGACTTTATTTTCTAGGGGGAAGCCCCACTCCCCCATTCCTGTGGATGCCAATTGGTTGGGGGCTTGGAATAGTGCAAGTTTAAAAGGGTGAACCTGAACTTTATAGATATCAAGAGAGAAAGAATTGGAAAGTTAAAATGAATAAAAAGAAAGATGGAGAGAGTGAGAAAGATGGTGGACTTTCAAGGGGCATTAAAAAATCTCATATTAAAACATCATTTTTGTTTTTGTAATTATTCTATTTACCCAGGGTCAGTCAAAATATTAATTAGCATCCACAGGAGGGTGGGATCCTTCCCGCCTTAAAACTGAAATCTAAAGAAAAGTGTAGAAATGGATAAAAGACAAAGATCCTCTGCGCATGATTTACCAGCAAATGCAGCTCATTCAGAATTTAACTCTTAGAGCACCTAAATTGTACTATAGGCCTACAATATGTGTTTACCATGCTTAGGAAACACATATTTCCTAAGCTATTTTAAAACGAGTCCTACTGCTCGGAAGTGAACAAGTTGCTTCCTTACTCATATTCAAGAACGTTTTGACTAACCTCCTTTTTTAATTGGTTGCTTTGCTCCCTCACATACCCAACAATTTGTTGTCCTCTACATTTCTTCTGCTTGGTCACTTCGCTCCCTCTTACATATTCCTCAAATCTCTTGGCCCTGCATTTTCCTTCTGTCATTTTGCTCTCTCGCATATATCCCCCCCACAAAATTCTGCTCTGTCGCATTCGCTCCCTCGCACATATCCCAAAATTGTTTTGCCCCACCCTGCATTTTTTTTCTGCTGACAGCCATGTCCTGCCCAACCTCTCTCTCCAATACCTTGAAATGATGGGGGGGGGGGGTAACTTTAGATATGAGAGTGACCGAACAATTGTAAATCAGTGAAATATTTGACTTTTCTTTTGATTAGTTAATATTTTCTGTGAGAGTGATTATTGCAAAGGATTATACCCCTTTCTGTACACAAAACATACCAGTATTTTGAGAAATAACAACAGAAAAAAGACCACATTCTTCCTGACTGTTCAAATCCTTAAAAAAATAAAATATGGTAATTTTTACTTTCTCAGGCATTCATCACAGGCTCCCCAATTCCTGTCTCTATCAATCACCCCCATTCTTAATTCATCTTTTTGTCTCTATCCAACAGCTCATTTATAACTGTGGCCTTGTTCTATCCTACATGTATTCTATTCTTCTGTCAGCTTGCCGTCATTCCTACTTTTCACAAACTTTTTTCTCTTCTGACATTCAAATCAGAATGAATATACTGTAAGACATCTTCAAATTCAATGAATTCATTTTTGTTACATGCCCAGTGATAAACGTTTTCATTGAGCTATTTAAAATAATCAGAATCCACACAGCGTAAATTTTTTGTTGTAAATTGTGCAAATCAATGTTTGTCCAAACTTAAAAGCAAGTAATGTATAAGGTAGGACTTCTGTGTGGTTTCAGCCTCTCCTCTCCAAGTTTTAATACAGTCCATTATTGTTGTTGACTTCCACTTTACCCCTCTTGGACTTTCTGGTATTCAGTAGGAGTGGTCTTCGAGAAATTAAGGTGCTGAAGACTTTGGCACTGTGGTCTTTGCAGTATCTGGGAGGTTGTTTGCTGAATCGAAAAGTCTTTTTGGAAATACCTTGGTTTGGGTGAATTCTGTAGGAGACAATTAATAAAAAAATAAGAAAAAAGAATATTGAACAAAAACAGATACAAGAATTAAAAGATAACTATTCAAAGATAATTTTTCAATCAAATATTCGATTATCCATGAAGAAAATATTCGTTTAGAAATCAAACCTTTTGCAGTAACTTGCAACAAGATAATTTTTTTAAAAAATATACATGATGATATATAAACCCTATCTAGCCCCGGGGGGGGGGGGGGGGCTTAATAAGCTCCCCTCCCCATCCACATTTTTCATGATAAGTCCACAATGAGAAATGAGGTACCATGATTACTTTTTGGTCAATTCTGCAGAGCTTTTGAGACACCCGGAAATTCAGTTACGCAACATTTTATGAGATATATGTCGGACCAAAAATTGCTCAAAATATTATTTTGTATATATACACATTTAATCCAATGGAAATTCTATTTTCAGTCATAATTGACAAAATTATCATTATTCTTGCACTTATTGGTTGAAAATAATCAAATCTTGCTTTTTATAATCAGAATAGTGCCATGAACAGATCCCATTAAATATAAAATACATAAGGCCCCAAAACAAAGAAATACATATGGAATTAAGAAACAATAAAATACATAAGATTAGAAATGTCATTTACCATTTATTTTTGAGCAACTTTGTTAGAAATCATAGAATTTCGGGAATTCTTTAGAGATTAACCTTTAAAACAAAGAATTCTCTATTACGCATAAATTAGCATTACTAATTTATTAACAATAAATATTTAATAACAAAAATTTTAATGAATCTGTAACCTTATATTCCATGCTTGCAGATTACATTGATGAAGATGTGTGCATTGGTTTTCGTTATGATCAGAGGCAAGATCTGAAGAGGGGGACCAAAAAAAGCCACCTCCCCCTCCCTGGGCTATGCAATCTCAAATAGCCCAGATTATGAGTTAAACCAAATTTTAAAAAATATATTATTTATAGTTTACTGTAATACACAGTATAGGCCCCGTCCCTGGTTATCCACCCTGATTAGGATAATTTTCATCTCTATTATGCTACTGAAAATTGAATAATTAAAGCAATGTTCTATCAAAACAAAGGTAGATAAAACAGAATATAATTTCTTTAGAACGCATGTATGATATAGATCCACTGTACCTCTGAAGACGAGGCTGGAAATCAAATATGGTTGGGACAGCGATCCTGTTTAAGACGTATCGTCTGCCCAGGTCAAAGCAAGCATCTTCAAAATGA